>NC_090736.1:55633698-55638698 GCF_036898095.1 Palaemon carinicauda | reverse complement strand
GGAAAGTTGTTGCAAGCAGTGAAAAGTTTCTACAAAGGTAGTAAAGCATGTGTTAGGATAGGAAATGAAGTGAGCGATTGGTTTCCGGTGAGTGGGGCTGAGACAGGGATGTGTGATGTCGCCGTGGTTGTTTAACTTGTTGATGGAGTGGTGAGAGAGGTGAATGCTCGAGTGCTTGGACGAGGATTAAAACTGGTAGACGAGAATGACCATGAATGGGAGGTAAATCAGTTGTTGTTTGCGGATGATACTGTACTGGTTGCAGACACAGAAGAGAAGCTTGGCCGATTAGTGACAGAATTTGGAAGAGTGTGTGAAAAAAGGAAGTTGAGAGTTAATGTGGGTAAGAGTAAGGTTATGAGATGTACGAGGGAAGGTGGTGCAAGGTTGAATGTCATGTTGAATGGAGAGTTACTTGAGGAAGTGGATCAGTTAAGTACTTGGGGTCTGTTGTTGCAGCAAATGGTGGAGTGGAAGCAGAAGTACGTCAGAGAGTGAATGAAGGTTGCAAAGTGTTGGGGGCAGTTAAGGGAGTAGTAAAAAATAGAGGGTTGGGCATGAATGTAAAAAGAGTTCTATATGAGAAAGTGATTGTACCAACTGTGATGTATGGATCGGAGTTGGGGGGAATGAAAGTGACGGAGAGACAGAAATTGAATGTGTCTGAGATGAAGTGTCTAAGGAGTATGGCTGGTGTATCTCGAGTAGATAGGGTTAGGAACGAAGTGGTGAGAGTGAAAACGGGTGTAAGAAATGAGTTAGCAGCTAGAGTGAATATGAATGTGTTGAGGTGAGTTTAGCCATGTTGAGAGAATGGAAAATGGCTGTCTGCTAAAGAAGGTGATGAATGCAAGAGTTGATGGGAGAAGTACAAGAGGAGAGCCAAGGTTTGGGTGGATGGATGGAGTGAAGAAAGCTCTAGATGATAGGAGCATAGTGTGAGAGAGCAAGAGAGCGTGCTAGAAATAGGAATGAATGGCGAGCGATTGTGACGCAGTTCTGGTAGGCCCTGCTGCTGCCTCCGATGCCTTAGATGACAGCGGAGGTAGCAGCAGTAGGGTATTCAGCATTATGAAGCTTCATCTGTGGTGGATAATGTGGGAGGGTGGGCTGTGGCACCCTAGCAGTAGTAGCTGAACTCGGTTGAGTCCCTGGTTAGGCTGGAGGAACGTAGAGAGTAGAGGTCCCCTTTTTTGTTTTGTTTCATTTGTTGATGTCGGCTACCCCCCAAAATTGGGAAAGTGCCTTGGTATATGTATATATATATATATATATATATATATATATATATAGTATATATTATATATATATATATATATATATATATATATACTGGTAGAGAAAGGCCATAAACAGACGCGCGTGGGCCATGTCTGAGCAGTGGACCAATACAGTTAATGGTGATGATATGGTATAGATATACCTACTGTATATACGTTCATAAAGACAAGCACACAAACATTATCTATCTATATATATATATATATATATAATATATATATATATATATATATATATATATATATATATATATATATATATTATATTGTATACTGTATATCCACCAAATCAAAATTGTATATATTTGATATGGGAATTCATTCGTTAAAACCGCACACATTTTTTCACCCCAACGAAGAAAACTCAAGTCAAAAACGTGTTTAAGAACGTACGATATCAATAATTCCATAAACTATTCAATTTCTAAGATACCAGATGACAGTTTATTTGAGCAGAAAGTTTAACGGTTCTTCATTAGCCCTATGTGCATAAAATGATTTGACATATCTGAATACCTACAATTTCTCGAGTACATTTTCTAGAAAATTTGAAATGTGAATATAATTGAAGTTACCTAGAAGGGTAATGCAAATACGATGCAAATGCATTACACATCTTTCGAAGTTGCCTAGAGCGCGTATTATAAAATAAGTTGTAAAACAACGTAATAACGCTGGCGATCTTAGAAAGTTTGTTCTTATGTATAGTATAATGTATGGGATGCAAACATAGATAAATAAACAAGAGATATCAAAAAGAGCAATCAGAACAGGAATGAACCAAAGAGAAATTTTTAACTGTCTCCTTTTTTGTTAACGTTTATGGAACACTCACCCTTCGGGCCTCCTCCTGCTTCTTCTGGAGTCCGATTGCTGTCGAATGATATGCATACATTCCAGGGGGACGTTTGACCTCCTATGGTGCAATAAGGGCAACTGCACAGCAATTTTCTTGTTTGTCTTCGAAGTTTTAATAATGATCTTGAAGTCATTACCTAACTTCAGTATTTTCCAGCTCTTCTGTAGTATGGTCCTTACAGCATGTTCCGTTTAAATGGCACAAATTCATTATAGGCCTACAGATTCTTTATATCAGGATTTTTACTTTTCTGAGAAACCCCGCCAACAGAAGTTGTGGTACTATGTCTACATCAAGACACCCCGCACCACTAGGTCTAATCCTCAACACTCATTATGGCATGAATCTTATCGCCAACATACACTTCAGTACTAGAATTGTTACCAATGATAGCTATGGACTACAGCTATTAACATCACGATGTAAACCTTAGGCTTGTCACCAATACACTCTATGATAATAGATTTATCACCCATATGCTCTATGGTACTAAGCTAGTCACTAACAACTCTCTGTTACTGGGCTTGGCCCCAACACATCCCATGGTGCAAAGTTTATCACCAACACCATATGGTACTAGGCTCATAACCAACATACCCTTCGATATAACGTTGATCACCAACATATCCTTTGTTACAGGGTTTGTCACCATCAAACCCTATGCTTCTTGGCGTATCACCAACAAACACCATTGTACTTGGGGCATATCACAAACACAACCTAAGGTGCAATGTTTATCACCAACACAACCTAAGGTGCAATGTTCACTCACACCCCTTCCGATTCTCCAACAGCACCTGCCTAAGTCCCTTCAAAATCCCCATTCCTACGGCATCCATTATGGTCACGTTTCCCTTTTTCACTAAAGCATAATTCAAGCGGAACATATTTGAGTATATCCACATCATTCCTTCCGCCATATTGAAACTTACTCGAGTCTTGGAATACATTCTGTTTCACTATTCAGGTTAATAACAGCACTAACACTATCTTCTCATAGCCCTGCTTAAACTAGAATATCACTGTCACTCGATGCCATGTTTCTAGTGAATAATCAGCACTCGGCATTGCAATAATCACACAATGATCGTTGAAATCAGCGAGAACACGAATTCAAACGCGCCGGTACTATGACGTGACGTTCGACTGAGAGTATGAGAGGGAGGAAGGGGGGAGTGGAAAGAGAAGGAGGCTTCGCTGACGCTGATTGGTAGATAACGGTGACACGGCAGAATTTACTTCGCTGTGATTGGTTGGGAAAGGCTCTTTTTCCCTCAGCACCTATATGCAAAATATGGCGGACCCTTCCCAATCGCCTCTCGTCCAATTTAGTGACTCCTCAAATAAAAATGTAATTATATTATCAAGCAGATTATTATTATTATCATCATTATTATTATTATTATTATTATTATTATTATTATTATTATCTAGTTCAATGCATTTGATATAGATGAAGTTAATCAAAACAAAGTCTAAAGTTGGTACCGTGAAAACTTTCAATGGAATGTTTTTAAAAAGCTTGTCTTAAAGGACATATTAAAGAAGACTGGGATAAACATTGTGTTGAAATAAAGAAATTTGAAAAAGGAGGTAACGAAACAAAAATAAAAAAGTAACATCAGATATTACCATACTGAGACACCAATAGACTTGCTGATACTGAAGTCTGACTAAACTGAGTAATGTTCCCTTGGGACACGACTATATCCCAACACGTCTAAGATGAGACATCATTACTTTGAGTCACTGCACTGTGACACGAATAATGTATACTGAACTGCAGCGCCTTTGTTATGATGCACCTTTACATCAAGATATCCCTGCCGGACTGAGACGTGTATGCATAGAAACACTGCCATCCTGAGACACGACTTTAGTTAGACATTTAATGTTGTTTTAAGATAAACTTAAAATCAAGATAAGGATACAAAGTGTTCAGGGTTGTTGTGAGCTCGTGTCTGAAAAAAAAAAAAAACTCTTTTACATATGATAATGATACATAGGCTTATATGCTGTAAGTATTTTAGGAACTTAACGACATTTAAAATTAGGCTTAATATTATTTAGAAATTTATTAGTAATTCTGTGATAAAAGTGTGAAGGGTTGCAGTTGTTTTTAAAATATGTTTATAAAGATGAAATCTCTTTATGGAAATTATATTCAAACAAGCATCGCCTATAAGTGTAATTTCGACAGTACAAGAAAATAAAATTAAGATATTTCCATGCAAAACTACCTAGAAGTTTGCCTAAGGAAGTTTGATATAAAACTACTTTTTTACGCCCTATCTGATGCTTCTTTTCTTACATGCAGTGGCAATGGCACTAGAACACATTATTATTATTATTATTATTATTATTATTATTATTATTATTATTATTATTATTATGGAAATATGTTAGTTCCTTGTAAATACAATGACACAATGAAGCAGTTATAGTTTTAAAGATTGAGTGTGAGCGTTCGTTTTGTGTAGAACGAATCGACTATGAAACTGTTTCAAGAGCATCTCTGGTACTAAAGTAAACTTTCTAAAAATTAGCTATTTTGTTAAATTTAATTATAGTACTTACGTAACGAATATTTAATTTTCATATACATCATTATATACTGTATATATATATATATATATATATATATATATATATATATATATATATATATATATATATATATATATATATATATATATATATGTGTGTGTGTGTGTGTGTGTGTGTGTGTATTAAGCACTCTATAATTATTCTAGTTAATTATGAATCCCTTACTGATCAATACTTCAAATCTGTTTCTGTTCTCCTTTGCTTGTCTGCTTGTTAGATTGCTTTACCTAATGTTAATCACGTTTGGAGCCTGA
>NC_090736.1:55601198-55616198 GCF_036898095.1 Palaemon carinicauda | reverse complement strand
TGCTACTACCACTTCAGATTCGGGGCAACCGCGAAGAAATGTGCCAAGGATTGTCAGTGGCCCAAAAACGTGTAAGTAGGCCATCGCTTGTGGCGGTGGCCTCCCATGTTTCTAATCTTTTCTTTTTACAGGATGCAGGAACGGGCGTGCGATTTTAGGTAGACAAGGGTGCTTGTCGTTCTCTTTTGCCAAGGAAACTCTTCAAGGCACAACGTAGTCTGTCTACATCTGCCGACGTCCGCTTGGTAGCTGCCAACGGATCTGCGATACCACCTAGGGTTACGAGAACCTCACATTATCGTTCGGAAACGGTAAATTCAATTGGAAGTTTCTCATTGCTGACGTCACAATGCCAATCCTCGGTGCGGATTTCCTCTCTCATTTCCACCTTCTGGTCGATGTCGCCCACCGACGATTGGTCAACGCAGACTCGTACTTGTCGACACCTCTTCAACCCGCCCCCTCTAACCTCGCTCTCCACATCAGCGCACCCACGGATGCCTACGCCCACCTCCTCACGTCGTACCCGGAAGTTTTCCGTCCAGAACTTCACCAAACGCCCACGGTTCCTGCCAAGCACGGTATTTATCACCATATCAAGACGACGGGACCCTCAGTCTTCGCAAAATTCAGACGTCTGGGACCGGAACGATTGGCAGCCGCCAAACAGACGTTCGCCGAAATGGATGAAATGGGCCTTTGTCAAAAGGCCTCCAGCCCATGGTCGTCACCCTTACACATCGTTCTGAAGAAAGACGGCTCCCTCCGTCCGTGCGAGGATTACAGGCGCCTGAACATGCAAACAGAACCGGATCACTACCCCCTCCCAAACATTGCCGGTGTGACCTCCTACCTGCACAAAGCGAAGGTTTTCTCTACGCTCGACCTCCTGAAGTGGTATTATCAGGTGCCTATGAACCCAGAAGACATCCCCAAGACAGCCATCACCACTCCGTTTGGTACATACACCTTCAATTACTCCTGTTTTGGCCTTCGTAATGCTGGGGCAACGTTTCAACGTCTCATGGATGGCATCTTAGGGGACCTCCCTTTCTGTGTATGTTATGTGGACGACATACTTGTGTTCTCCTCCTCAAAAGAGGAACACCTCCGTCACCTGCGCATAGTGCTCGACCGCCTGCAACAAAACGGCCTTGTAGTCCGGTACGACAAGAGTACCTTTGGCGCCAATGAAGTGTCGTTCTTAGGGCACCGTATCACTCCTGAAGGAGTCCATCCCCTCCCTGAGAAGGTAGCAGCCGTTCAGAACTTCCCCGCGCCCTCGACCGTCAAAGCTCTGCAGGAATTCTTGGGCATGATCAACTATTATCACCGTTTTCTGCCAGCCATTGCCGCCACTCTTGCTCCCCTCTATGCCTCCCTCAAGGGCAAGCCAAAGGACCTGAAGTGGGGTCCCCTTCAAGAAGCAGCCTTTTGCAATGCAAAGAAAGCCCTATCAACTGCTGCGGCTCTCACTTTTCCTATCCCACACGTCCCTCTCCTTCTCTCCACCGATGCCAGCGACGTCGCTATTGGTGCAGTACTCGAGCAGGTGGTCAAAGGCTCGCCCCGCCCATTGGCCTTCTTCAGCAGAAAACTGTCCAAGGCAGAATCGGGTTATTCTACCTTCGTTCGAGAATTGCTGGCGGTGCACTTGGCTGTCCGTCACTTTCACCATTTCTTAGAAGGTACGCCCTTCGTCATTTGCACAGATCACATGCCTCTGGTGCACGCCTTCACTCGACAGTCTGACGCCTGGTCCGCCCGTCAACGCCGACATCTCTCCGCCGTGGCTGAATACAATTGCACCCTCCAATACGTCCCTGGGAAAATGAATCCCGTTGCCGATGCCTTGTCAAGAAACGCGTTGGCTGCCGTTCAACTGGGATTGGATTACAACGCCCTGGCTGAAGCCCAACGACAGGATCCAGAGTATCAAGCTTGTAGGACATCCTGCACGTCCCTCCGTTGGGAAGATTTTCCCCTCGAAGACTCCAACACCACCCTCCTCTGTGACGTTAGTACTGGTAGACCGCGACCTTGGATTCCTACTCCCATGCGCCAACAGGTGTTTGATTTCATTCACGGCTTTTCACATCCCTCGTGCCGTTCTATTGCACAGCTGCTGAAGGCAAAGTTCATTTGGCACGGCATTTCTAAGGATGCTAAGAAATGGGTCCGCGCCTGTACTTCTTGCCAAACTTCCAAAGTACATCGACACACGGATTCAGGAGTGGGCACCTTTCCTCAACCTTAGCGTCATTTCGCACACATTCACGTCGACGTTGTAGGCCCCCTACCCACATCACAAGGACATCGATACCTGTTTACCGTCATCGACCGCTCCACTCGTTGGCCTGAAGCCATTCCCATGGAAACTGCAACGTCCGCCTCATGTACATCTGCCTTACTCTCTGGATGGATTTCAAGATTCGGTATCCCTGAGCATATTACTTCTGACAGGGGAACCACTTTCACCTCTCAATTGTGGACGTCATTAGCGAATCTCCTGGGCGTCACCCTACATCAGACAACGGCCTACAACCCCGCTGCCAATGGAATGGTTGAACGTTTTCATCGCACCCTCAAAGCAGCTTTGATGTCCCGCTGCAAGGATTTCAACTGGTTTACTCAGCTTCCCTTGGTCCTCCTGGGACTAAGGACCACTCCTAAAGACGCCCTCGACGTCTCGGCAGCTGAAATGGTGTATGGCGACCCGTTGGTCGTCCCTGACGAATTTATTGCTTCTACAACCTCCTCCAACGATCTCCAGCGCATACGTCACGTCATGGGAAAATTTACTCCGTGCCGCCAGACTTACAAGCCCTCAGCGAAGCATCACATATCAACGGACTTGCACTCTGCAACGCACGTCTTCCTGCGCAACGACACTAGCAAGCCACCACTAACGCCCCCTTACACGGGCCCTTTCCTTGTGATCCGACGCAGTCCGAAAGCATTCCTACTAAACATTCAGGGCAAAGAAGACTGGGTCTCCATTGATCGTCTAAAACCTGCTTATCTTCTGCCAGATGACCCGCCTACAGTTCGCCTCTCTAGATCAGGGCGCCCTATTTAACATGTACAGTATGTCATTTTTTTGGGGGGAGCCATGTACCAACCGTGTGTCACACAATTGTACATAATTATTTTGCATATATTATGCTTTTATCTGCGCTCTTCCCTCGCACTAAAAAGAACCTGAATGATCATGTGTCCGTTTTGCTCTGTAACATTGTCTGTCTCTCGAACAGGTTATGTCCTGTTGCCTTGAGGTTTTGTATATAAAGAAGAGTGTTCCTTAATAAACAACTCAGTTGATTGCATCCTGCCTTTGAGTTCACAACCCTCACTCGGCACCGTCACATATATATATATATATATATATGTATATATATATATATATATATATATATATATATATATATATATACACAAATAAGCCATATATTTTTGATACATTATGTGTGGATTCTCCGAACGACCTCGGGATCAGAGCCCCAGGCGAAATCACACAAAGACAATAGCTTCTGACCGGCCGGGAATCGAACCCTGGTCAAAGAAACCTGTATGAACAGTGACATATCACTTGCCTGCGAAGAATATGAAAAACACGTCTAATTGTGCAAAATGTATCATTTATAAATGTATATATATATATATATATATATATATATATATATATATATATATATATATATATATATATATATATATATATATATTCTGTATAGTATGTATTCTGCATCTATACGTCCCATGTCGACGGATAATGAAACATGGAAACATACGTTTTTTCACTTTATTACAAAAAGTTTGTGAATACATTTATCTCAGCGAGATACTCTTCAGGAGAGTACCATGTTGTTTTTGGGAGCGCTCTGGTAGTACCGACACTCCTTCCGAGCAAGTAAAACAATGTTGATCTGTCAATATGCTGAAACTATTAGAGTCTGTGGAAATATGTTCTTATCATACGACTTTTGCATAACAATTTATGACAGTCATAGTACTCTCAAAAAGGCCATTGATCTCACTGGATAAAAAACGAATACATCTATATATATATTGTATACAAGGCTATGGGATATATATATATATATATATATATATATATATATATATATATATATATATATACATATATATATATATATATATATATATATATATATATATATATATATATATATATATATATATATATATATATATACATACATACGTACATACATATATATATATATATAATGTATATATGTGTGTATATATATATATATATATATATATATATATATATATATATATATATGTATATATATATATATATATATATATATATATATATATATATATATATATATATATATATATATAATGTATATATGTGTTATACATACATATATGTATATATATATATATATATATATATATATATATATATATATATATATATATATATATATATATATATATCTATATATATATCATCATCATCATCATCTCCTTCTGCGCCTATTGATGCAATGGGCCTCGGTTATATTTCGCCAGTCGTCTCTATCTTGAGCTTTTAATACAGTACTTCTCCATTCATCATCTCCAACTTCGCACTTCATAGTATTAAGCCATGTAGGCCTGGGTCTTCCAATTCTTCTAGTGCCTTGTGGAGCCCAGCTGAACGGTTGGCGAACTAATCTCTTTTGGGGAGTCCGAAGAGCATGCCCTAACCCTGTCCCTCAACCCTTCATCATGATCTCATCCACATATGGCCCTCGAGTAATCTCTCTTATAGGTTCATAACTAATCCTGTCCTGCCATTTAACTCCCAATATCCTTGTGAGGCTTTGTTCTCAAATGTACTAAATTTATTGGAGATTGTTTCATTGTTATACCATGACTCTTGTCCATAGAGTAACACCGTTCTTACTAAACTGATATATAGTCTGATTTTTATATGTAATTTCAGGCCATTTGATTTCCAAAATTTACCTACTCTAGCTATTGTCTGAATTACCATTTTTTAATCTTTCATTAAACTCTCATCCTAAAGACCCTATATTGGAGATCAAAGTTCCTAAATACTTAAATGACTCTACCTCATTAATTCTTTCTCCTTCCAATGATATTTCATATTCCATTGCATAAGACGTTCTCATCATCTCTGTCTTTCTTATATCTATCTTCAGTCCAACTTCGTGTGATATTTCATGCATTCTGGTAAGCAACCATTGCAAATCTTTTGGTGTTCTTCTAATAAGGACAGCACCATCAGCATACTCTAGGTTTGCTAAATTCCTATAACCAAGCCAAAACAATCCTTCTCCACCATCTCGGACTGTTCTACGCATTACAAAATCCATGAGGAGGATAAACAACATAGGTGACAACATATTCCCTTAGAGTACTCGGCTGTACACTGGAAATTCATTTGATAGGACTCCATTAAAATGAACTTTGCCCTTGCTATCCTCATGAACAGACTTAATCATATTTACATATCCAAGAGGAATTCCAAAACAACTCAGGACTATCCACTAAAACATGTATATATATATATATATATATATATATATATATATATATATATATATATATATATACATATATATATATATATATATATATATATATATATATATATATATATATATATATATATATGTGTGTGTGTGTGTATATATATTATCTTACGAAGCTGGTCTAACATGAGAGTAGATTATTTTATTAACCTATTCCATATGAGTATTTAATAGATGTACAGCCAGTTTTTGCAGGATTGAGTAAATGTATGTAATTTGCATAAGACTGTCGTCATTCATTTAGATGTATTTTCATTCACTTCCGTATATGTAAATTTATGTAATTTTAAAGAATTATTTTTATTTCACGTAGTTTTTTTACGACGTCTTATGTAATCTCGTTAAAATATATGTATGACACACAAGTGGTATAATTGCTTAGGATTTAATCATGTTTCCACTTGGTTGGAAAATGCATGAAGATTCTAGACTAAAGATTACTCATTTTTTTAATGTTACGAGAGGAGGTTGGCGGAGTTAGCCGAGTGTTGCCTCATTTGGCAACAAATGGACACTACTTCAACCTGCCAAGTTGGCAACCTGACATCGTGTGAGGCCGTGTGGACCATGCCCCCACGCTGCCAGAATGATTAACTAGAAGTTTCTAGATTGAATTAAGATGATATATATAAGGGCCACGCAATGCATAGGGACCAGAGATCCAGCCTGACCTTCCAAAAGAGCCAATTTCCGCCAGTCCTCTCTCCAGTATCTATCCAGCCATTAAGTATTTCCTCTCCAACGTGCATGGTGTTTCCTCGCAAAACATGCATAGTGTTCTCCCTCAAATGTATATGGGGTTTGTTCAAACATTGGCATTTTTGTAATTTTGATTTTGAAAGAAGTAAAGTGTATTTGTGAATACAGTTTAGATTGCAAAACTTATTAATTGGTTTTTGTGACTGCCTTGTGAGATATGGTTAAAAAGTGAAGTGCCATAATTTTTGCTTCTTTCAGTAATCTTGTGTGAGCCCAAAAGACGTAAGATTAACAGTTACTCATATGTAAGTGTAATTACTGTTTCTTTACTAGTGTTAAAGTGTAAACTTTTTTCATTAATTGTCAATTAGATATTTATATAAATTAATTTCCAGTGAAAACAGTGATCGTATAATTCTTAAAGTGTCATTTTTTCTCAAGTCTAATGTCTAGTTCAGATTTAATTTTCGAGTAATTTATTTTTGGTATTATTTTTGAATTGTTATATACATATATATATATATATATATATATATATATATATATATATATATATATATATATATATATATACTGTAAAGTGTTTATCATTTTGATCACCAATAATTATATCAGTACTTGCTCGTATCCCCTGACTAAGAACTGAAATGAGAGGTTGATTTAAGAATAGTTCCCGTTAAAAATTAAGTAATCATCCAGTTTTTGTTTTGAGTGTAACGTAACAAGACCTTTAGATATTCAGTGTTCATATATATTTATGTCTGGTAGATGCGTAATATTCTCAGAGCTCGGATGTATTCTCGAGTGTATCAGGTGAGTTTTGGAGCTCGGGAATTTACATAATTTGCTAGTCGTAGTATATATATATATATATATATATATATATATATATATATATATATATATATATATATATATATATATATATATATATATATATTGTACAGTATGTGTATATATATGTATGTATATATATATATATATATATATATATATATATATATATATATTTTACAGTATGTATATATATATATATATATATATATATATATATATATATATATATATATATATATATATATATATACACATATATATATATATATATATATATATATATATATATATATATATATATATATATATATATATATATATATATATAGGGCTATATACTGTAAAGTGAACCCTCGTTTATCGCGGTAGATAGGTTCCAGACGCGGCCGCGATAGGTGAAAATCCGCGAAGTAGTGACACCATATTTACCTATTTATTCAACATGTATATTCAGACTTTTAAAACCTTCCCTTGTACGTAGTACTGTTAACAAACTACCCTTTAATGTACAGAACACTTAATGCATGTACTACAGTACCCTAAACTAAAACAGGCACAAATATTAAAGGTGATTTTATATCATGCATTTCCTAAACATGCTAAAAAAAACGATAAAAAATGGCAACCAATGTTTTGTTTACATTTATCTCTGATCCTAATGAAGAAACAAACTGGAGGTAGAGCTTTGCTTATTACCCAGACATATTTCCCATACTTTTCCCTTAGAACTACATCACATCTTCCTACTTTAGATATATATAAATATATATATATATATATATATATATATATATATATATATATATATATATATATATATATATATATATATGTGTGTGTGTGTGTGTGTATATATATATATATATTTATATGTATACACATATACATACCTACATATATACATAAATACATGCATACACACACACATATATATATATATATATATATATATATATATATATATATATATATATATATATATATTACTGTATATATATGGGTTATGGAAAAAATCCGCGAAGAGGTGAATCCGCGATGGTCGAACCGCGAAGTAGCGAGGGTTCACTGTACACTGTATATATGTATATATATTTCCTGTCACACTGAGCGGCACTGACAGACGTATAACTACTTGGTCTCTCCCAGTACCTGTTGAGAGGGGTACACTCGGAAACCAAAACGGACACGCTATATTATGGTTATGGTGGAGGATGCGGTAACGTCCCTGATTGGTGAACACCAGACTGGGGTTTGAGTCCCGCTCAAACTAGCTAGTTTCTTTGGTCTCTGCAACCTCCCCATGACTATGAGCTAAGCATGGGGTTAGGCGTTTCGGGGAGCATATCGATCTATCTGCTGAGTCCTCAGCAGCCATTGCCTGGCCCTCTTTGGTCCTAGCTTGGGCGCTAATCATATGTATGTGTGGTCAGTCTCTAGGGCATTTTCCTCCTTGATAGCGCAAAGTCAGTGTCCCTTTACTCTGCCATTCATGAGCGGCCTTTAAACCTTTAAACCTTATAGTGAGGAAAGGGGGAGGACTGTGAAGGATTGAATCTGTGTGTGCATATCTATTTAGATATTTAGCCGTCCTTTTTGACGGATGGCGTACACTATTCAATAACATAAAGCCATAACATTCACACATGAAGATAGCATATACACAAACACAGGCTCATATAGATACATCTAATCTTTAAATATTAAATTTCTCTAACAAATAAGACGTCTTTTACACCTTTCTATTTGTTTACACACTAATTACTTTGAGAAAAAACTCTACTTGACAAATAAAATACTAATGATGAAAACTATCGAAGCTTCAAAAGTTCATCATTAGATCTGAAAATATCTCGTTAATTGCTACATTTTCGATTAAAGTTTTATAAGTGATTATACGGTAATTACTTTATATTTATTAGTTTTCAAAGAAATTACCCTTTAATTTATCAGTGATCCGAAGACATGAAATTCTCAACCCTTTTCTGAAAAGAATGAAATTAGCTTATATCAATTTTATACAGCTTAATTTTTTTTCTTTTGGATATCTATTGGTTATTTGTCTAGTTTTTCTTAGTTATGTCTTTCATGGTCTTGGGCTAGTTTGTTATTTTACCAACATGTACTAAAAGATGAAACAGCATTAACACTTTATTAAAACTTTTTCTTTTATTTCTTTTGAAGAGACACATAAGGCATAATATATATATTGACTTAAGAATCACATGGGAAAAGAATATATAGAGTATGTATGTATGTATGTATGTATGTATGTATGTATGCACCTCCCTTTCTGAGTGGTTATACCCTAACGTCGTGAGAATATCACCATGATCAACAAAGCTGTACTAGTCAGGGCCACACGTACTATGTTCGTTAGTTAAGAGAGATCAAAAAGTTTCCCACCATCACCAATTTACATTAGCCAGCGTGGTGATAAAACTAGCCAAACCATAGACATGATTAAGGACGTGTCTGAGGCCTTCGTCCAGCATTGGACTAAAACCGGCTACAATTGTTTTTGTTGTCGTATATATATATATTATATTATATATATATATATATATATATATATATATATATATATATATTCATATATATATATATATATATATATATATATATATTCATATATATATATATATATATATACATATATATATATATATATATATATATATATATATATATATATATATATATATATATATATATATAGTATATATAGTATCTGAAGTGTCATAAGCGGTTAATAAAGTTTTGGGTTAGACGAATTGCCTTTAAAAATATCATATATTTGTAAATGGACAATTTTATATAAATATATTTATATATATATATATATATATATATATATATATATATATATATATATATATATATGTATATATATGCATATGCATGTAAATATATATATATATATATATATATATATATATATATATATATATATATATATATATATATATACATATATATATATATATATATACACATATGTATGTATTTATATATATATATATATATATATATATATATATATATATACATACATATATATATATATATATATATATATATATATATATATATATATATATATATATATATACATGAAACTGTAAGTAGGTCGAGGACAGTAGCTCCTCATCATCTGGATATCAGCATTGATAATGTTTCTTTAACTCTGACACTTTTAAAAGTATAGGTGGGATTATCTTCAACTGCACACAAAAATGGAATTATTGAGAAAGCCTTTTAAGAATTTCGGTAATCAATCTATTCTGAAGAAGTGTTTTAATTCTTTCATTCTTCCTTGTTTCGAGTATTGCTCTCTTTCTCCTGTCTGGTCTTCATCTGTCGAATCTCATAATTATTTGTTGGACAAAAACGTTCTTATTCCTAATCTAGATATCAATCTCTACGTTCAAATGGTTCGTTATGCATGTTGCATTAGATTTTTCATAATTTTGACCATCCTTTAGATTCACATCTCCCCGGACAATACCGCCGTGTTTGTAATACTGTATACGTATGCAGTTAATTCCAATACTCAGGCTTTCTATATCATGAGGCCCAATACTACACAGTATTCTAGAAGTTTTATTCCAGTTGTGACCAAGTTGTGGAATGATCTTCCTAATCGGGTAATTGAAACGGTAGAACTTCAAAAGTTCAAGCTTGCAGTAAATGTTATCATGGTGAACAGGCTGACGTAAATGTCTTTTTATAGTTTATATATTAAAGATCTGTTTTAAAGTTGTTACTGTTCTTAAAATATTCTATTTTAATTGTTCATTACTTCCCATATAATTTATTTATTTTCCCATTTCCTTTCCTCATTGGGCTATTTTTCCCGGCACTCATACTCTGAGGCAATAACCGCCAGAGCGATATATTTATAAGCGACCCCATTTGAGCGATATCTGCAATTTAACGACTTGCATCGGAGCGATGCAACTAAGAGCGATATTATAAAGAATATTCCGACAAAATGTTAAAAATAAAGGTATTTTAGTATATAACTGCTTCAAAAGACTTATTAAAGAATGATAAAAGTTGTTTAGAAATAGCAGGTCTTTTAAAAAATTATAAACGAAGTTTTTATTAGACTATAAATATTTTGCATTTCGTTTGGTTATGCACTTCCATTAAAATTTCTATTTTAGTTTTATATTTTTTTCCCAGCCATCATGGAATTTGTAGGCAGCCTAAAAGCCGATGAAAAGTTATATCTTTCGACGAATATCTGTATCGGTTTATGGATACAGATGGGACCTTCAAAGTATTATTTCCAGGTATCATTTATCAGCTTTTTTCACTTCATGTGTATGGATTGCCAAACAACTCAAAGGGATACTTACCGAAGGTTTCATTTTAACAAAGAAAGAATGCGCCACTTTTAGACTTTCTCTGAGGTTGCTCCATTTAAACCTTAAACATTTTATCTGGCTTTTTATGCTTAGAAATAGATTTGAAATACTTATTGTTATATTATTCCTGATATTTTCTATTTCCTTTCTTCATAGTTTTCCTTCAAGTTAACTTTTACTTTTAATAATTTTAAATAAATTTGGTTGCTTTACCACAATCGCTTTAAAGTTACATCGATTAAATAGACAATCGCTAAAAAAAAAACGCTTCAATAAAATTCTCTCCAAAAAAACAGCGCTCTAAAAAATGGCTGGGATTTTTCCCTGTTGGAGCCCCTGGGCTTATAGCATTCTGCTTTTCCACTAGGGTTGTAGCTTAACTAATAATAATAATAATAATAATAATAATAATAATAATAATAATAATAATAATAATAATAATAATACTGTGTGCGTGGGAAAGATTTGATACATATACGTATAAATATAAATATACGCAGATATAAATTATATGAATATAAATTTATTATACATATGTGTCAGGGAATCAGTTTCCTCTAACAGCATGCGGCTCTGTGGAAGAACAACACAAGTAAATACCACATTCAACATTTATATAATTTCTGAATTGTGGATGGGGAGTAAAGCTACTAACACATTAAACACCTTAAAACTGGAAAAAATATTCCAAATCTTATTATTTCATTAAGATTCACCGAATGTTTTTTCTTTTTTTTTCAGACTCTTTCCTTTTAAAATTCGTGCTTTCGTAATTTTGGTTTTGAAAATATGTCTGAAACATTCCTGTCAGTCTGACTCTCTCTCTCTCTCTCTCTCTCTCTCTCTCTCTCTCTCTCTCTCTCTCTCTCTCTCTCTCTCTCTCTCTCTTATATATACTGTATATATACATACAAACATATATGTGTATATATATATATATATATATATATATATATATATATATATATATATATATATATATATATATATATGTATATATATATATATATATATATATATATATATATATATCTTGGTGAAAGTGAAGTGGAAAATTATTTGGGATTCTTATCACCTATTCATTAGGGTTATGGTGGCCTATTGGAAAACGCCCTTGCCTGGTGATCTGCACGACTGTGGTTCGAGCCCCGCTCAAGCCCGATAGTTTCTTGTAGGGACTGCAACCTCACCATCCTTGTGAGTTAAGGATAGATGATTTTGGGAAGCTTGTTAATCTACCTATCAGCCGCCATTGCCTGGCTTTTCCTGGTCCTAGTTTGGCTGGAGTTGGGGTGTGATCGCTCATCATAAGTATACAATTTCAGTCTCTAGCAAATTGTCCTGGTAGCTGGAGTATTGCCATTGGCCCTTGTCTCTGCCATTCATGAGCCTCCTTTAAAGTTTTAGATGTATATAATTTTTATCAGAACGATAAGTCAGAACACGATATAGTTATATATAAATAGCAAGTAATTTAAATGTATAATCTATATGCCAGTGATGTATCATAATGCGACCGACCGTTCATGATACAAAAAAGTGTATGAATGATTTAAAGAAATTCATGGTTTTATTAAAACTCAATAAATACTCGCATAGGAGACCATTAACCTTTAAGGACATTTTACAAGGTGAACATTGCATACTTTTAGATTCCAAATCTTCCAGTTATTGTCACAATTGGGAATTCAAAATAAAACGTAACGATGCATTGAGATCAATAAAAATCTTATTTTTAGGTAATACACACACACACACACACACACATATATATATATATATACATATATACATATATATATATATATATATATATATATATATATATATATATATATATATATATATACACCCACATACACACAAAAGCACACATACATATGTATATACATACATACACACACACATATATATACAGTATATATATATATATATATATATATATATATATATATATATATATATATATATATATATATATATATATATATATATATTTAACAAAGCAACTACCTGAATTATCAAAGTGTAATAAGTATTAACATATGACACCTCTGTTAAAATATCTTAGCGCTAATGTAAGACATATCCATACCCATTCAGGTCCAAAAGACTCAACATTTGATTCTTCTTTTACCTCTTTCAATATTCAGCCTTTTTCTGCATTTCACTCCAAACAGAACTCAAGAGTGAAAAGTGGGATTCATCTTTGACTATTAATTAAGTGAAATTGGGGATAGATTAACGTGGTGAAAATGTCTGTATATCACCATGATCATCAAAGCTGTACTCATCAGGGCCACCCTTACTAAGTTGGTTTGCTGTGAGTGTCTCCCAAAATCAGCAATCCACAACTAGTGATGAAAATGACCAAACCCCAGACTTGAATAAGGACATGTATGAGGCCTTTGTCCTACATTGCACCAGACACGGCGGCATTTGTTGTTGTATTCAATGGAATTACATCCTCCAAAGACTCCACAACCCTCTCCTGGCTCCATTCTGTCTTGATACGCAATATATATGTATCCCATACAAATATCCATTCCTAGGCCAATGGTGTTCAGATGGACAATGGACTCAGACATATCAATTTATGTTTGGAGTCTGTCCAGTTTTCATCACCACGCTGACCAGTGAGGATTGGTGATGGGGGAAGTTTTCGTCTGATCGCTCGCAATAAACCAACCTAGTATGAGTGGAACTGACTTGGACAGCTTTGCTAATCATGGCGATACGCAAACCCTTTCACCACGTTAAGGTATCTCCACTTAGAAACGGACTTCGGATATATGAATATATACAGTAAATATGCTGTATGTATTTATATATGTATATATATATATATATATATATATATATATATATATATATATATATATATATATATATATATACTGTATATATATATATATATATATATATATATATATATATATATATATATATATATATATATATATATATATGTGTGTGTGTGTGTGTGTGTGTGTGTGTGTGTCTGTGCGTGTGCGCGCATGAGTTTGTGTGTATGTAATAAAAATAGAGAGAGATTGCCCATTCACTAACCATTACTGTGTTTAATATAATCACATTCACATTACTGAAATGAAGATATATCAAAACAAAACTGAAGAAGAATCATTATTTCATCATCAGACAGCTGATTGTTTATGTGCTCAGTAATTTGACATCGTATATGAAAGCTGAGTGTAATACACACATGGCAACACCTAAATAATGCACAGGGGCTTATACCCTGGCCATCCCAGGCCATATAGGAAGCTGCTTCTCTAGATTAACCATGAGCAGATAGATTTATAGAGACAGAAACGGCTGCTACTCAGCACTGCGAGGTTGAGCCAGGATGAGAGCGAGTGTTGCCAAATGATGTTCACCTGTAGTGGGAATGTCTGGAAAGGTTTACTCATGGGACCGACTACCTCTCATAAATGTCTTATGTAATCGTGGTTCCTCTGAGCTGGACTTCTTTACGACAGCGATTTATCTTAAGT
>NC_090736.1:55568698-55596198 GCF_036898095.1 Palaemon carinicauda | reverse complement strand
CCATTCTTCTTTACCCAACCGGTTAATTACTGCACTGTAATTGCTCAGTTGCCAATTCCCTCTTGGTAAGGGTAGAAGAGACTTTTTAGCTATGGTAAACAGCTCCTCTAGGAGAAAGACACTCCAAAATCGAACCATTGTTCTCTAGTCTTGGGTAATGCCATAGCCTCTGTACCATGGTCTTCCACAGTCTTGGGTTAGAGTTCTCTTGCTTGAGGGTACACTCGGGCACACTATTCTATCTAATTTCTCTTCTTGTTTTGTTAGTTTTTATAGTTTACATAGGAAATGTTTATTTTCATGTTGTTACTGGTCTTGGAATATTTCATTTTTCCGTGTTTCCTTTCCTCACTGGGCTATTTTCCCTGTCTGGGCCCCTGGGCTTATAGCATCCTGCTTTCCTAACTAGGGTTGTAGCTTAGCAAATAATGATAATATATATATATATATATATATATATATATATATATATATATATATATATATATATATATATATATATATATATATATATATATATATATATATATATATATATATATACATATATATATATAGTATGTGTGTGTCCCCAGCCCCATACAACAATTTTTAGCCCAAAAGCCTTTATAGCCGCCAAAAAAATAAAATAAAATCAACTACAAAAGGACCAATGATATTCTTTTTTGGCGGAGCGGATTGCTTTTAATCTCTTTTGAAGTTTAAATAATTAAATTCATATTTTTATTTGTTGGAGTTTTGGTGTTTCAGTCGCTTGTTTTTTTTTTTTTTTGCACATTGCACGTGCTTCATATTTATAATATCATTTATTTATCGATGTCATTACCTTCCAGTTTATTCTATTTTATTTATAAAGTTTTGCATACTAGTTTGCGGAGTAGCAATGGAAGAGAATGTCTAGGGAGTTATAAATTATTCAAAACAAATCTTCACTCAAGGGGTTAACTAATGCATTGTAATAATTGATCACTGGCCATATTCCTCTTAGTAAGGGTAGAAGAGGCTCTTTAGCTATGGTAAGTACCTCTTCTAGGAGGACACTCCAAAATCAAACCATTGTTCTCTAGTCTTGGGTAGTGCCATAGCCTCTGTACCATGGTCTTCCTCTCTTGGGTTAGAGTTCACTTGCTTGAGGGTACACTCAGGCATACTATTCTAACTGTTTCCTTATTTCCTTTGCTCACTGAGCTAATTTCTCTGTTGGAGCGCTTGGCCTTACAGCATCTTTCATTTCTAACTAGGGTTGTATTTTGGCAAGTAATAATAATAATAATAATAATAATAATAATAATAATAATAATAATAATAATAATAATAATATTCTTTACTCAAAAATGGTGAGTCAAGATAAGGAAGGTGTGCTGAACCTAAATAGTCTCAACGTTATATAAATGGAGACAAATTTTGATTCTTGTGGCCATATTAAACTCCCCGATGAAGTTAAATTTTCATAAAAAATTAGTTTAACAACTTTCATCTTCCAGCAAATGTAATTGATACTAATCATACGATAATTCATAATCCTCCTTGTCATTCTGCACAAGATCTTATAAAGCAGGTAACCATATCTATCATGCATACAAATATTAGAGCGGAAATTGTTATTCCTTTTATCCACCATTTTTCCCTGGATTTAATAATAATAATAATAATAATAATAATAATAATAATAATAATAATAATAATAATAATAATAATAATAATAAACCAACTTAAAGGAAAATATTTCCTTCAAACCTAAAAATAACGACACAAAATTCATAAGATTTTAAAATCAAAACACACTTCAGAACCTTTGTGTCCATCAAATTAATGTCTTTGTACATAAAATAAAGGAACTGACCAGCAACTCGCTTATAATTTCGTAAAGAGTTATCGTTACTTTAATGTGTACTTAAATCACAAAATTAAAGGATGTCACTGTGCAATAGAAAGTAAATCTATTTCCAAATAAACCATTCTGCTTTTCAAGGAGTTCAATTTAGTAAGAGGATCCTAAAGGCCGCTCAACCGTTCTTGAATGGCAGAGGCAAGGGACAGTGACATTCCCCTAGCTAGTAGGATAATGCCCTAGAGATTGACCATATTTACTGTACATATGAACAGCCCCCAAGCTAAGACCAGGGAAGGCCAGGTAATAGCAGCCGTTGACTCACCAGGTAGACCTATAGGCTCCCCAAAAGACTCCCATCCTGAGCTCACAAGGAATGGTAAGATTGTTGACACTACAAGAAACTATCAAGCTAATTGAGACTCGAAACCCAGCCCGGCCGACGCCAAGCAGGGACGTTTCCAATAGACCACCACAACCCATGTTCTGCAGGTATGCGATAGGGTAGAAATTTGAGAATAATATGCCTTATCAGCATCACTAAATAAAGGATATTTCTCTTTATTTGGAAGTTTATGAACGTTTATAGGCTACTAATGCGGATATACTGATATCTTTTTAAAGAGCTGTCGAAGCTTAGATAATTCAGTATATCCAAATCAAGATTAAAATAAGCACACTCATAGATTATTGGTTAGACTTTATTACTAATCCATAAAGTAATTAGTTTATCTAGACTTGTAAGGCAATAGAGGAAAACAGATTTATAAAAAAATGAAAAGGTATTTTTTACAGAAATCATCAGTTTAATTATCACATAGAAAATTATTGATAAAATAAAACATTCTCAACCCCCATCAATATATACCATAGGTTTGGGTGGTCTATTAGAAACATCCCTGCCTGTAGTGTCTGCAACCTCATCATCCTTGAGAGCTATGTGTATGGTATTTAGGGGAGCCTATAGGTTTACCTGCTAAATTATTAGCAGCCATTGCCGGGCCCTCCCTGGTATTAGCTTGGGTAGAGAGGCAATTGCTCTGTTAGTGCATTGTCAATATCCCTTACTTCCGTCATTTATGAGCGACCTTTAAACCTTTTACCTTTAGAACGGTAATATATTCTTTTACCCCCAGGCTATTTGGAAATTTCCAACCCTTAACCCCCAAGGGGTTATTTTTTTCCCAGCACATTTTGCAGTATATTTTTTTCAAATTGCTCTAACAGCCTTAATTTTTGTCATAGAGAGGTCAGGTTGGTCTCATTCTCTTGAAAAATGCCTGAATTTTCTTAAAAAATTATCAAAAATTTAAAAAAAATAATTTTTATAGCATTTTTTTGCAAGGACGTACCGGTACGTCCATGGGGGTAAAGGGATGGCTTTTGTGAAACGTACCAGTACGTCCTTTGGGGGTAAAAGGGTTAAAACTGGAAGTCATTGGTGATTTCATATATTCCAGAGGGAAGGAAAGTTTGTTACTGTGACGGGAGTTCGACATCCATTTAGTCAATCAATCAATTGGTAAGTAATTATGCAACATGCTATCTGAAAAGAATGCAAAAAAATCTTATAATAATCTTTTATTTTTTGGGGAAAAATTAAGGTAAAATTTAAAAAAAGGACAAAGCCAGATCTAAGGTGATTTTTTACCTCCTTTATAAGTATGTCATAGCTTTTAAAACAAATGAGTTCAATAGATATATAAACGCATATGTACCTATTGAACTCGCCGCCCTCCCCCCCCCCACCCCATCTCACCCGTCTAGTGTTCGCCCTACACACACACACACACACACACACACACACACACACACACACAAAACAAGTACAAAAAGAGCATCGACAGATTCTTTTTTTTTTCTTTTACGTAGTAAGTACTTTTTTTCTCTCTTTTGACGAAAAAAAGGATATTTTGACTAATCTTTTGTCATTTACATTATATACTTTTTTTTTACATTTTATATTTTACCTTTTTCTATTCATATGATTTTTTTTTTTTTTTTTTTTTTTTTTTTCTTTTTGGTAACATGGAATTATCAGTATCTGGTTTGATATATCTTTTACGGAGCAATAATTACAGATTGCTCCTTCTGTGTTCATTGCTGTTATAACAATTAGATCGAAAGAAGTGATCATTACATACATGAAACAATGTATGAAATCATTACCCACATGAAACTAGGTAATTGAAATCGTGCAAATAAATGTTGGGTTCTACGATATTGCTTATTAAGAGTTGAATTGGCTAAATTGATTATAGTCATAGCAATACAAAACCCATAATAGTCAAAGATTACTGACTTGAAAAAAAAATCCGTCTTCTTGGAATTTCTGTCAAACATTTTTTTTTTGTAAAGAAAAGTGATGAAATAAAGAATAGAGATACAGAGATTAAATCGACCTGTGCAATTGTGTGCTGCATTAAATAAGGACCTGCACTAAGTCTTGACATCCTGCTTGTTGAACTTCTTATTCTGTTGTCATTGAATGACTATCGTTTCGATAACAACCGTTTGGATAACAAACATTTGAATAACAACCGTTCGGATAGCGACCATTCGCATAACAACCTTTGAGCGAACACACGGTTGGATAACGGTCATTTGGATAACGACTATTCAGATAACAACCGTTTAGATAATGGCCATTTGGATGATGACCTTTTGAATAACGATCATTCTCATTCGAATAACATGAATTTGGATAACGATTATTTGAATAACAACCCTTTGAATAACGACCCTTTGGATAACGGCCATTTGGACAATAACCATTTGGATAATGACCATTTGAATAACGACCCTTTGTATAACGACCATTTCTACAATAACCATTTGGATAATGACCATTTGAAAAACGAACATTTCAATAACGACCATTTGGACAATAACCGTTTGGATAACAACCCATTGAATAACGACCCTATGAATATCCTCTCTTTGAATAACGACTCATTTGATAACAACCATTTGGACAATAACCATTTGGATAATGACCATTTGAATATTAACCCTTTGGATAATGACCCTTTGGATAATGATTATTTGGACAATAATCGTTTAGATGATGACCATTTGAATAACGACCCTTTGGATAACAAGCATTCAGAAAATAACTGTTTGGATAATGACTATTTGAATAATGACCTCTGGATAACAACCATTTAGACAATAACTGTTTCCATAATGACCTTTTAAATAACAATGCTTTGGATAACGACCATTTGGATAATAACAGTTTGGATAATGACCATTTGAATAACGACCCTTCAGATAACGACCATTTGGACAATAACCGTTGGGATAATGACCATTTGAATAATGGCCCTTTGGATAACGACCATTAGGATAATAACTGTTTGGATGATGACCATTCCAATAACAACCCTTTGGATAATGGCCATTCGGATACCGACGAATTTAGATAAGGACCCTTGATTAATGACCATTCGTATAACAACTATTTGGATAATGAGCGGTGTCCTGAAAATACAAGAAACGGCAAATAGCCTTCCCAAGAACCACACAAAAAACTGCTGTACTTCTTCTGCATCTCACAGCTGTATTTATGGAAATGCAATTAAGACCATCGTACGCGAGCAGTCACTTCCATTTAAGTATGAGATAAAGACCCAGAAATTTAGACTCGGGCTCATGGCGAAAGATAACTAATCCTTGCAAGTAATCTTTGCAACAAATCCTTGTACCGAAGCCAAGCGATAAGGAGGAAGTTATAGGAGAATGAATAAGCTGTATCAGTTTCCGTTGAGCCAAGCTTATTATTTGTGGGGGTAGGAACTGCAAATACGTTTGACGGGTCGCGTACCCTGTAATTAAAACACTAATTTGAACTTTGTTGTTATACCAACATAATAGGGAAAGTAAGGAACGGCATGATTGGAAATAATTTATAGAGTATTGGAGTATCCTTGGTAGAGACAATTGCTTGTAACTGGTGCATGATGACCCAATAATGTTCCTTGATTAGCTAATCTGCGTTCTTCAACAGATCCCCCATTCTGTTCCAATTGTTATTCGCTTGTTCCAGTTTCCCTCTGCATAACATTATTCCCGTTTTTCTGATGAACATTGTAACTTGCTCGTTGAAATGGGGAATTTCAAAAGAATATTTCTCTCAGGTATCATCTTAAATTTCCAGCTTTCACTCTGTCTATACGTGCACTAACACACACGGATACAGTATATGTGTATGTGTGTATATATATATATATATATATATATATATATATATATATATATATATATATATATATTATTACTAGCCAAGCTACAACCCTACTTGGAAAAGCAAGATGCTATAAGCCCAAGGGTTCCACTAAGGAAATATAGCCCAGTGAGGAAAGGAAATAAGGAAATAAATAAATGATTAGAACAAGTTAACAATAAATCATTCTAAAACAGCAAAAACGTCAAAACAGATATGTCCTATATAAATTTTCAATAACGTCAAAAACAGATATGTCATATATAAACTATAAAAAGACTCGTGTCAGCCTGGTCAACATAAAAACATTTGCTCCAACTTTGAACTTTTGAAGTTCTACTGATTCAACTACCCGATTAGGAAGATCATTCCACAACTTGGTAACAGCTGGAATAAAGCTTCTAGAATACTGTGTAGTATTGAGCCTCATGATGGAGAAGGCCTGGCTATTAGAATTAACTGCCTGCCTAGTATTACGAACAGGATGGAATTATCCAGGGAGATCTGAATGTAAAGGATGGTCAGAGTTATGAAAAATCTTATGCAACATGCATAATGAACTAATTGAACGACGGTGCCAAAGATTAAATATCTAGATCAGGAATAAGAAATTTAATAGACCCTAATTTTCTGTCCAACAAATTAAGATGAGAATCAGCAGCTGAAAACCAGACAGGAGAACAATACTCAAAACACGGTAAAGTGAAAGATTTAAAACACTTCTGAATAAATTGATCACCGAAAATCTTAAAAGACTTTCTCAATAAGCCAATTTTTCGTGCAATTGAAGAAGACACAGAACTAATGTGTTTCTCAAAAGTAAATTTCCTGTCGAGAATCACACCTAAAATTTTAAAAGAGTCATACAAATTTAAAGAAACGTTATCAATACTGAAGTCCGGATGTTGAGGAGCCACCTTCCTTGACCTACTTACAATCATACTTTGGGTTTTGTTAGGAGTCAACTTCATACCCCATAATTTGCATCACGCACTAATTTCAGCTAAATCTCTATTAAGGGATTCATCAACCCCACATCTACATTCAGGGGATGGAATTGATGTAAAGAGAGTAGCATCATCTGCATATGCAACAAGCTTGTTTTCTAGGCCAAACCACATGTCATGTGTATATAGTATGAAAAGTAATGGGCCAAGAACACTACCCTGTGGAACACCGGATATCACATTCCTATACTCACTATGGTGCCCATCAACAACAACTCTTTGAGATCTATTACTTAAAAAGTCAATAATAATGCTAAGAA
The DNA here is from genome assembly GCF_036898095.1 of Palaemon carinicauda. Lineage (NCBI taxonomy): Eukaryota > Metazoa > Arthropoda > Malacostraca > Decapoda > Palaemonidae > Palaemon > Palaemon carinicauda. Next base: position 55,588,875 of record NC_090736.1, on the reverse strand, counting down.
ACGACCCACCCACTCCCAATTGTTTGAGTTTGAAAATAAGGGCCTCATGATTAACACGGTCAAAGGCAACACTAAAATCAAGGCCAATCATACGAACTTCCTGACCACAATCAAGGGATTTCTGTACAGCATTGGAAATTGTAAGAAGGGCATTACATGCTCCAAGGCCTTTACGAAAACCAAATTGCAAACTAGGGAATAGATGATTACCTTCAGCAAACCTATTTAGACGTTTTGCCAGATGACGTTAAAAAACTTTAGATAATATGGGAGATATGGAAACTGGGCTGTAATCAGTGGGACATGAGCTACCACAAACATTTATATAGAGGAGTAACATTACCAATCCTCCAGCAGGTGCTAAAAGCTCCTCTTCTTGCTAACTTGCGCAAAATAACAGATAACTTTGGAGCTAAAAAATCTACTGTCTTTATAAAAAAACAATGGAAAAATACCATTTGGGTCTACACCTCCATAAGCATCAAGGTCCATCAACAGAGCTTCAATTTCACGAGATCAAAAAGCTAAACTAGTTAATTTAGCCTCAGGAAAACATGAATGAGGAAGTTCCAGTTTTTCATTACTCTGTTTACTGTCAAAAACATCAGCTAAAAGGGTTGCCTTTTCCTTTGGACAGTGAGTGACTGAGCCATCTGGTTTAAGTAAAGGAGGAACTGTTGCATCTACACCAAAGAGTGCAGATTTAAGGGTAGACCACCATTTATGTTCCTGAGTTGTACCAGAAAGGGTTTCTTTTATAGTTAAATTGTACTCCTTTTCAGTTGAGGCATAAACTCTCTGAGAAAAAGCTCGAAGCTGAGTATAGTTATTCCAGGTCAAATCTGATCTGTTACCCTTCCAAAGATGATAGGCCTCCTGCTTCTCCAAATAAGCAATCATCATTGAACCACGGTTTGTCCTTCACTCGGTACCTTAGCACACGAGAAGGGATACGCCTATCAATTATGTTGACTATATTCTCATTCAAAGGAACAACAGGATCTACACTACTATAAAATTGTGACCGATTCAAGCACAAAAGATCATGCAAAATCCCATTCCAGTCTGCTTGGGATTTCATATAAATTTTACAAGAGTATGATATATCAGGGATAGGCTGCTCAGTCTTCACTACTAATGAAATCAAGGCATGATCAGGTGTCCCGACTGGAGAACTAACCTTATTAGTTATAACGCCAGGGGAGTCAATGTATACGAGGTCCAAGCAATTACCAGACCTGTGGGTAGCTTCATTTATGATTTGCTCACAGCCTGATTCAGAGGCAATGTCTAAAGCTCTTAAGCCATGGCGATCGGTAGGGGAGATAGAACTTAACCACTCTCTATGGGGAGCATTAAAATCACCAACAGAGACAAAAGAAGTCTTTCTATCATCTTCTTGTATCATAGCCATAATGGTAAGAAGACAATCAAAGATAGAATCATCCCTGTCTGGATTCCGGTAGATCGAACACAAATAAAAGTTGTTATGCCTGCCACAAGCTTTTATTACCTGAATCTCATGACATCCACATTGATAGTAGGACTTATGAGAAGCAGGGTACTCAGTCCTAATATACACAGCCATTCCCCTGGCCCTAGGGATGGCATCACGTCTCAATATTATTGGCTTCTTAAAACCAGTTATAAGGAGCTCAGATGAGTGCCTCATATTAGAAGCCAGAGTTTCTGAGCACAAAAGAATATCATACTGTCTGGACGCAACTGTAAGGTCTTGAATATTTGCATGAAGACTGTGAATATTGCAATACAGAAGACGACATTGACGAAATCTAGGACGTACTGGTCCCGGATTTCGCTCAATGTCTCCAGACAGCATAAGAATTAATAGAAATAAAAAAGAGACATCATACTTAAAAACTAGATTAACAAGAATTATAACAAAAACAATATGTACAGAATTATAAATAAAGTGATTGATGAAACCCATAGACTATAGTAAAAAGTCGGAAAAACTGGTCAACATGGAGGAGCCGATACACCATGTAAGGCTAAATACCCTCCAGGATAGCCACTTCAACTGAAGGGAGGACAGTAAGGATAGTTTTGAGAAGAAAAAGAATCAGAAAAGGAAAAGACAACCTCTTGATAAACCACCAGGCATCCGTGGCCCATCTATTAAGCCTGCCCTACACACCACTTCAAAAAAACAAGAGGAAGGAAAAAAAATAGTAAGAAACTAATAAGATAGAATAGTGTGCCCGAGTGTACCCTCAAGCAAGAGAACTCTAACCCAAGACAGTGGAAGACTATGGTACAGAGGCTATGGCACTACCTAAGACTAGAGAACAATGGTTTAATTTTGGAGTGTCCTTTTCTTAGAAGAGCTGCTTACCATAGCTACAGAGTCTCTTCTACCCTTACCAAGAGAAAAGTACACTGAACAACTGCAACTGCAGTACAGTAATTAACCCCTTGGGTGAAGAAGTGTTTAGTATCTCATTGTTGTCAAGTATATTCTGTGTAAGTGTAGGCAAAGAAAAGAGAAATATATATATATATATATATATATATATATATATATATATATATATATATATATATATTACGGCAGGCAAATTACATAAACTCCCGAGCTCCAAACGTACCTGTTTATTTTTACATAAATCTGTTAAACTTGAAAATTAATACCGAAGCTCTTGGAAAATTACATCACTCCCAGATGGCAATATATATATGAGCATAATATCCAAAGGTTTCTTACTTAACACTCAAAACAAAACTGGGAGATTATTTGATAAGAACGATTCAAAAACCAACCTCATACTTAGATTCTTAGTCAGAAATATTGTTGATCGAAATACACTCTTTACAAAAATGAATATAGCCTATTCTATAAAAAGTTACAACAATAATACAAAAAGAATTAACGCCAAATTTATATTACTCGAAATATTAAATCTGAACAAAACCTTGGACTAATACAAAAGAATGACTGAAAAAAATATACATTCATTTGATTCATAAAAATATTTAATTTCGATAATTAATGACAATAGTTAACATTTAAACACTAATGATTAAACACTAAATAAAATTTACATAAATGTAACTGTTACACTTACGTGTTTTTGGTCACACGAGACTATCGAACAGTTAAGCAAAATGAATATACTTTTACTTTTTACTTTCACTTTTACTTCTCGCCCTCCATCAGACACTAAGAGTCTGTTCAGGCGGGCCTTGGTGTGTGAAAATAATTTCTTGCCAGTTAATATTTTGCTCTGTATCTTTTCAGTTATTCGCTAGCATTGGTATTCAGGCTTAATAGTTTTCAGATCACTATCATAACACTTTCCAAAGAGATAAGTCTTCAGGTTTTTCTTGAAAGCTGCCACATTTTTGCTATTCTTGATATCAAGTGGAAGGTCGTTGAAGAGTCTCGGTGCAGCATAACAAAACGTTCTTCCTCCTATTGCATGATTCACACTAATTTCGAATAGTCTATATGGATCATCAGCATGTCTAACTCTTACAGCAGCGCTAGTAACTTGAGGGTAGGGGACCAAGCAATCACGAAGATATTTAGGCTTATCACTTGTAAGTGCTTTGTGAGTCAACAAACAAATTTTAAATTCAATTCTAGCCTTAACAGGTAACCAATGTAGATCGATCAGTGGTGGAGTTATTCTCTCCCGAGGTTTAATGCCTTTTATCAGTCTAGCCGCCCGATTTTGCACATTTTGAAGCTTTCTTAGTAGTGTATTGGGCAATTTATAGTACAGAGAATTGCAATAATCAAGACTTGATATTACGTGACTCATCACTAATATTTTTGTACTGCCCTCTGTTAAATATTTTCTAATAAATGCTATGTTTCTCAGGTGATAGTTACACACTTTCACTGTGTTCACTATTTGATCCCTCATTGACAAATTACAATGTATCAGTACACCCAAAATTTTCACAACAGGCACAATCCTAACATCAGCGTCACCAATTTTCATACTTTGAAATAGCTGGTAGTTCTTCAAAGCCATCTTTGTGCCAAAAAGCATGCATTTTGTTTTATTATCATTTAATTTAAGCTTTTTCCTCTGCATCCATGTTTTTATTTCAGTCATTATCTCTTCAATTTTCTTCTTTGTATCTTTTATTGTTGAAATTGAAAGGTAGAACTGAGTATCATCTTCATATAGTTTAAAGCCCACTTTTTGTTTTTTCAAGATGTGTGATAGCTTGATAGTATATATATTAAACAAGATAGGGCCAAGAACACTACCCTGTGGTACACCTTTCATAAGAATTCTCTCACTGGATCGGTTCCCAGAAACTTCTACAATAGTCTTCCTGTTCGTTAAGTAGTTTCGCAAAAATTCCAGTGCTTCCTCAGTCACTCCAATGGACTTTAAGTCGTCAAGTAAGTACTCGTGCACAACAGTATTGAAAGCAGCACTAAGATCTAACATAATCAAAATTCCACACTTTCTCTCATCAAGAAGACCTATCATATCGTTCATTATTGAGCATAAGGTAGTTTCTGTAGAGTGATTAGCTCTGTAGGCCGATTGATTTTCCAGGAATACCTCTAACTCATCAATATGTGCCCATAATTGCCCCCTTATGATTTTTTCAATAAGCTTCGACATGTAGGATAAATTTGAAATGGGCCTATATGAATTTAGTTCGTTTACATCACCTTTTCCTTTGTATATTGGTTTGATCAACGCAGTTTTTTCACAGCTAGGAAAACAGGATTGTGATATACTTAGGTTAATTATATTCAGGTAAATATTATATACAACTTGCTTATTTGGAGCTTCACTTATTGAACTGTTTGGGAAAGGGTCGTTTCCACAATATGTATTCTTCATCTCTCTCATAACCTTTAACAAGTCGCACATATTTATTTCCTTAAATTTTATTAATTTCTTACCCTCCATCACTAGCATAACTGACTGTCCTTCTAAGTGATTTTGGGGGAAACCTCTATAAATTTTATCAATTTTTTTCATTGAAGAATATAGCAAATTCCTCTGCACAGACATTATCAGGCAAGATATATTTTTTCTTTAATCCCATCAAATCATCTAGGTTTTTGTGAAACTCCCTCGTGTTATTAGTTTTTTTTACTTTCGCCGTTGCAGAATTTTCTTTTTGTTTTTTTCTAACAGGATGTTATAGTCATTTCTGGCCTTATTATATAGATTTTTGTCTTGAGAGGATTTGGTTCTTTTCCATCTACCTTCCATCTTACGTCTACAGTATATCTTTTTGCCTTTAATAGCTCACTATTATACCATCTAACATTTTCGTGTACAACTATTTGTTTGCTTTTTATAGGATACTTGGTATCATACATTTTTTCCAAAATTGTCTTCATATTTTTTGGTATAACACCCAACACATTCTGTATCTACCATATGTTCACATTGTATGTTCTCACAAGACATTTGCGCTACACTAGCTTCAATAAAATTTTCAGCATCGAAATTTTCCCGTTCTCTATATGTGATCCATTTCTTCAATACTCTGATGAAATTTATATTAACATCAAAAGTGATGAGTTTATGTGTTTTTGAGATCTCAAAGTCTAGTTCCACTTCAAGGTTTCTTTTTAGGTCAGAATCTTTCCCACATATGACCAAGTCGAGTGTATGACCACCTACTGATGTTGATACCAAAACACTGTTTATTAAATTAAACATCTCAAATACTTCCTTGAGTTCTTTAGCCTTATTATCATTTTCATCATCTACCCAACAATTAAAGTCTCCACCAATTAATGTATTTTTAATATCGTCCACCACACCCACAAGAATATTAAATTCTTCAATGAATTTCCTCATATTACTCCCTGGTGGTCTATACAATGATATTATATTCAATACCTTACTGTTTCTCGTCAGTTTTGAATAGATATATTCAAACGTTTCAAATACTATTTCATTCATGATAGAAATCCTAGAAAAGGTTTTCGTCACGAAGACACCCACTTCTCCTCCAGTTTTATCCTTTCTTGGTACGTGGTAGAAATCGTGAGTACACAGCGTCATCTCCTGAATCTTTGAGTTATCACTAATATTTCCCTGCAACCAAGTTTCAGTTAATAAGCATAAATCTAATTTCATTTCATTAATAAGATTTCTAATCTTTATGGTTTTATTCCCCACCGAGTGAATATTTATCAGACCACACTTAATCAATGGGCTAGACTCCATGATCGGTTCTATTTTTTATCCTGGTAAGCTCCTCCTTGTATACTTTACAGTTTTCATCATATGTCACATAATTCGTATCATTGTAATTCCTCATTGAGCAGTTATGACACTTTAACGTATTTACACTACAATCCGTGGTTCGGTGTTCCTGGCCACACTTGGCACATACCTGAGTCTTGCTACAACTATCGGCAGTATGACCAAATTCCTGGCATTTATAACACTGAAATACGTTGTAGGAATCATAAATTTTGCAGCATCCTCCAAGCGTGGTATATACTCTATCGTCCCTTTTACGGAAAACTTTCCTGATAGTTGGACTACACTTTATAATGACATGTGATTTGCCGCTTTGTCTTGATTTAAACTTCCTGATCAATTTAAAGTCCTCTTCATTTTCACACATATCATTCAACCATTCATTCTTCTCCTTTATACTGGCAATTATATCATCTTCATTTTCATCAATATTGCAGACCTTGATCTTCAGTTTAAGTAGATCCTTTGTGTCCACTTCTACTTTAATTTCATTCTTGACCTCTTCGAAGTCATTTTTATCCTTTTCTAACCCAGCTTTATCCGCAAAATTAACTACCAAGTGGCCTTGTTTAGAGGTTTTGACCTGTTCAACATCCGTGGTTATCTTCTTCATGATTGTTTTCTTGATCTCTGAAGCCTTCGTATTTTCCTCCGTAGATTTTATGACCAAAGTGTTTCTTGATTTCAACATACTTGCATATGTGGTCTTGGTCACATTCTCCTTTTCGTATTCCATAAGTTTCTCTTTCAGCTCAACAATTTCTTGACACACATTGGTGTATTGAGCAGTTATCATATCCATAATACCAGACATCTGTCATTGTACATTTATCTTCATCTCTTCGATGTTGATGCTTAGTTCCGTCATGTTTACCCATGATTGCATGACCCATGAACCGTTGGGATTTGCAGTCTCAACACATCTTGGACAATTATAAATGATGTTCCTGCTTTGAAAAATATCACTTGTGCCATCTCTTAAATTTGAGCAAGCTTCTTCATCGTGGTACCATCTTCGGCATTCATCGCATTGTATCCCAAGTTCAACATAGACCTCACAATGCCCACACCTGCCCTGATTGCCTCCGTCATCACATTCTTCATCAGCGACGTTCACTTGCATGCTAGCTCCTGCCATTTTCTTTCTCTTCTTCCCTTGGATTACCGTTTCCAATTCGGTCATGAATAGATCAAGATCTTTCACGGGACTAAGTTTTTCTTTTCGTTTTCGTTTTCTAAGGTTGCGCATATTGAATCATTTTTCAATAACTTTTCAATTAGCTCCACCCAAACACAAAAATGCTGGGTCAGGCCTTTTGCCACAGATCTCACATACAAAAGAAACCACTGACTTTTAACACTCGATTTCACTAATATTAACACTAGTAGACAAACACAAAATTTATATTAATAGTATGAACAGCGAGATACACAATGATTCCCTCTTTAAGCCAGCTTCGATACAGAGCATTAACACACACGTTCACACCCGCGGACTTCTCACTCTCCCTGTTTAGCCTAAATATTACAGGGCCAGTTACAAAACTTTATGACAAAAGTGCTTACATTAACACAATACATTAGAAATAACCTTCAATGAATTCATCAATGTTTGAACACACTATACACGAATTACGTGGATCAAAACCTCATTTACTTTTGAGAGAGCACAAACTTGATGCACTTGAGAGGAGAGAGGGTGTTGGCTCTTTCAAAGGGATAGGGTGAATCTCTTCTGCTGCTTATTTGTCTAGAATTTTCTAAATAGATCATTCTCGTGGCTTAGGGGTAAGGCTCTTGAGGCAAGGTTTTCCAATTAGAAAATTGAAAAGGGGAACAAACCTTGCTTGCAAAACAACTCTCTCTCAGCTAACTCTTCCCACCTTCCTCCTCGAAACAATAAAAAAAGAGTAAATATATTTAGAGAATTTTCATGCACATTCTAACCATGTGGGAATATAAACATGACGTAATACCTCATGGTCATACTTTGTATGGGTCATACAGTATACCTAAATGAGTTTACATAAGACTTCGTAACAAAATATGTGAAATAAAAAGTTAATTCTTAAAAATAACGTAAATTTACATATACTGAATTAAATGAAAAATAAAATAAAATTAATGAAGATAGTTTTATGTAATTTCCATACATTAACTTAAACCTACATGAGTGAGACCCACCTTATGAGCTGGCTATATATCTCTTAAATACACAAATGAAACACATGAATAAAATATTCATGTATTACTTGATCGGCTTCATAAGTATATATATATATATATATATATATATATATATATATATATATATATATATATATATATATATATATATCATCATCATCATCATCACCATCATCATCATCATCTCCTCCTGCTACGCCTATTAACGCAAAAGTCCTCGGTTAGATTTCACCAGTCGTCTCCATCTTGAGCTTTTACATCAATACTTCTCCATTCGCCATCTCCTACTTCACGATTCATAGGGCTCATTTTTGTAGGCCTGGGTCTTCCAACTCTTCTATTGCCTTTGTGTTATATATATATATATATATATATATATATATATATATATATATGTATATATATATATATATATATATATATATATATATATATATATATATATACATATATGTATGTATAAACTTTTAATTCCAGTAGGCTACATCTCACGCGGTACACTGTAGGCATTACTTAATGATCTTTTTAACGATTCTTGGGCCAGTTTTCTGGCCAACTACTCTCCAGATGTCTTCCCTTTTGCTGTCCAATCTCTCAACTTTTACTTCATGATGTAAGAGAAGGGTCTCCTCCTCCCCTCTATCCCACACACTAAGAAGTTGCACCTCGGTGACGAATGTCTTCCCTGTCCTTCAAGTTCACAAATCCAATTGAATCCAAATTACCAGAACCCCAAAGCATCGAATGACGACGGGAGGAAAAAAAAGGGAGGACGGAAATGCGCCAAAATTCCAGGCCACCTTCAGGGAAAGAAAGTATATATATATATATATATATATATATATATATATATATATATATATATATATATATATATATATATATATATATATATATATAACGGATTTTGAGCGAAGCGAAAAATCTATTTTTGGGTGAGATGGCCATGTCGTCCTGATGGAAGTTCCTATAGGATAGCTTCCTAGGGTATATTACAACTACGGCGATATTCCCAAAGAATTTACCTTAAGGTACCAGAATTCTAACTCCTGGAGCGAGTATCCCTCGTGAAAGGGATATCGCGACATATCAGAGGACGTATTCTAGACACGTCACATGGCAATCTACATCCTGGACAGAGATTTCGTCTCGTAGGAGGTGATTGGCGAGATACGAATTCGGGAAGGAAAAAGGGGAGCCGCTCCCAAGGCTTCCCTATCCCCCGATTCGTATGCGTGCCTGGCGCCAATCCTGGCGCCATCTGTATTCCTTGTAGCGTACACGAGGTGCTACAGATACTGTATGTAGGGAGGGGTCCTACAGCCCTTTCTTAGAAAGGCAAGGGCGGGTCCATCAGGACGACATGGCCATCTCACCCAAAAATAGATTTTTCGCTTCGCTCAAAATCCGTTTTTTGGGCTCAAGCCATGTCGTCCTGATGGAAGTGTACCAGAGCATTACTGTATCTGTGGATTCTCAGAACGTGCCGTACTCCCCGGAGGTAATTTTTTCCCGGTCGACTAGACCTAGAGACCTAAGATGTTACCGTTATACATCTTTTCAACTAACTATAAACTATGTTAGAGCTTCCTGCCCCCTACAGGGAAGAGTCCTACTAGACTCTGGAAAAGTCTCGAAGAGTACATATATCTATGTATGAATACCAGGCAAGCTAATATAGTGGTCTCGCCCTATATTAAGTAAAGCATAGTTTGTATAGAACCACTGCGTCAATATATATTGACCAGTAATCCGCACAATACTTGTATTGGACAAAGGTTTATATCCGCATAGGAAGAAACTAATAAAACCGCCCTCGTCCCTTTATGGGACGGAGTCCTCCCATTAGGGGACTACATAAACCAATGCAACATAGCTTGCATAACAGAACAATTCTATCAGAATTATCCCAGATAAGATACATAGAATTAAATGCTCAATTATACCAATAAATTGACACAGGTGAAAGAGACGCAAGGTTCTCAAGAACAAGTTTATTGACAGACAATAAACAGACAGGTTAACAACAAATATATATATATATATATATATATATATATATATATATATATAAAAGAGGATAACCCAAAACTTTAAGCATAAGTATGATAGTAAACAGAACTTGTTTATCTGTAAGAAAAACCATTAAACGCCACTTTAATAAGATACCGAGGTATCAAGTCATAAAAGTCTGTATTACAAATCAATCACATTAGCGTTAGAAACGCTCGGCACACATGTCTGTACTTATGCTAGGTTCACCTTTGAAAGAAGGAACAGTCTATGTAGGCACTTGGTGCCCTCATTTAGTTTGTAGTACAGTATGTACCTACACACTCACCCTGGACTTAATCGTCCCAATTAAGACCACTGTTCCTCGCAGAGTTAAACAGTAGGGTTAACTACACAGATCTCTTAAGTTCCTCTACTTGCTTCGCATAGTGGCGAAAGAACACCCTGGAAGACTTCCAGCCCGTGTATGAACGGAGATGTTCAAAATCCATACAATTAAAGAAATTTAGGGATGAGGCAACTTTCCTCGGATCGTGACCTGCGGGTGTACTGTCAGGATCCGCTCTGCGAATAAAATATGTGATTTTCGCTCTGAGTTGATTCAGAGATAAATTTGAGCCTGATGTTTCTCCCCTGAATAGTTGACCACCCTTGAAGTCTGAAGTTCTACGAAGATAGACCTTTAGGCATTCTACTGGACATAGAGATGCATCTTTTTTCAGAGGGCAGATTCTCCAGGGACCCCACCTGTTGGTGGGTAACTCATTCTTGGCGAGAAACGTAGGATCCGGAAACAGGTTCAGATCCCCCCCATCCAGGAACTGAACACGACCTGCCTCTCTCGAGAGGGCTACGATCTCACTAACCCTGGCCCCGGACGCGAGTGCAAATAGGAAAATAACTTTTTGCGTCAAATCCTTTAACGCACATTCTTCATTGCTCAACAGGGAGGCGAAATGAAGAACTTTGTCTAAAGACCATGAGATGGGCTTTGGAGGTGCTGAAGGTCTGAGCCTAGCGCAGGCTTTCGGAACTTTATTAAAGATCTCGTTACCTAGGTCGATCTGAAAGGCAAATAAAATGGGTCTCATCAAAGCAGATTTACACACTGAAATCGTGTTAGCTGCCAACCCTTGGCCATGGAGGTGGATGAAGAAAGATAAGCAGAAGTCTGTTGAGATCTCCTGCGGATTCTTTGCCTTTACAAAGGCCACCCATTTTCTCCAAGATGACTCATATTGCCTTCTAGTCGATTTGCACTTATATTCCTCTAGGAAGTCTATGCTGGCTTTCGAAATCCCGAAACGCTTTCTCACCGCAAGGGCGAGAAAATCATGAGCTGCAGGGTCCGGGTTTTCTGTAATGAAGCGCAGACAGTCAACTTCTGGACTCGCTGGGTCAGAACTGGATGTGGTAGCGGCACAAACTTCATCTGTAGTTCCAACGCCAAGGGGAACCACATACTGTTCGGCCACTTGTGGGCCACTATTGCCGCTACCCCCTTGAAGGATCTCAGTTTGTTGAGGACCTTCAACAGAAGTTTGTGAGGAGGGAACAGATAAATCCTGGACCATCTGTTCCAGTCGAGGGACATCGCGTCCACTGCTTCCGCTAAGGGGTCCTCGTACGGGGACACGTACAGGGGCAACTTCTTGTTGTCTTTCGTCGCAAAGAGGTCTATCTGCAGTTCTGGGACTTGATTCAGAATGAAGGAGAATGATCCTGCGTCTAAGGACCATTCCGACTCTATCGGTGGGAACCTGGATAGAGCGTCCGCTGTCACATTGCGGACTCCTTGAAGGTGAACTGCCGACAGGTACCACTTCTTCTTTTCCGCCAATTGGAAAATGGCTAACATCACCTGGTTGAGAGGTGGTGACCTCGACCCTTGTAGATTCAAGCATCTCACAACCACCTCGCTGTCCATCACCAATCTTATGTGGATCGAGTGACGCGGGGAGACTTTCTTTAAGGTAAGGAGCACTGCCATAGCTTCTAGAAAGTTTATATGAAAGGTCCTGAATAGCTTGGACCAAGTCCCCTGGACTTTTTTCCGATGAGAGTGACCTCCCCATCCCTCCTTTCAGGCGTCTGAGTGAATCGTCATCGACGGGGGAGGTGGCTGAAGAAGAACCGACTTCTTTAGATGTCTGGCTTGGGACCAAGGTCTGAGAAGAGTACGTAGCCGAGGCGGCACTGGTCTTCTCAGATCTCTTCGCGCGTTTGATGCATACCTTCTCCAAACTCCGGTTGCATCCTTTAGCTGTGCTCTTAGCACTGGGTCTGTCACTGAAGCAAACTGGAGAGAGCCTAGTACCCTCTCCTGTTCGCGTCTTGATATCCTTTCGGAATCTAGAAGTCTCTTGACAGAGCCCGCTATCTCCTTCCTTTTCTTCGTCGGGATGGAGAAACTGTGTGACAAAAGGTCCCAGTGGATTCCCAGCCACTGGAACTTTTGGGATGGAGAAAGTCGAGACTTTTTTCTGTTGATCTTGAAGCCTAGGTACTCTAGGAACTGGATCACCTGACTGGAAGCTTGCAAGCATTCGGTCTCGGATGCTGCCCACACCAGCCAGTTGTCCAGGTAGGCTACTACCTGAATTCCCTTTAGGCGTAATTGTTTGAGAGCTGCGCTCGCAAGCTTCGTGAAAATCCTTGGGGCTATGTTTAGCCCGAATGGCATGGCTCTGAAGGCGTATAGTCTCCGTTGTAGCCTGAACCCTAGGTAGGGGGAGAGTCGACGGCTGATTGGAATGTGCCAATAGGCGTCTGACAAGTCTATAGAGACTGAGTATGCCCTCTTGGGCAGTAAGGTCCTTATGTGTTGCAATTTGCAATTCACTATGAACTTGTTGAGTGGCGACAAGTCCAGAATGACTCTGAGCTTTTCCGAGTCTTTCTTGGGAACACAAAACAGCCTCCCTTGGAATTTGATGGACTTCACCTTTCGGATCACCTTTTTCTCCAACAGTTCTTGAACGTACTCCTCCAAAACGGGGGTGGAGTGTTGGAAAAACCGAAGGCACGGGGGTGGAGTGCTGTACCAGCTCCAGCCCAGTCCATTCTTGAGTAGGCTTTGGGCCCAGGGATCGAAGGTCCAGCGATCCCAAAATTTCGTCAGTCTCCCTCCTACCGGTATCGTTTCACTTGGACTGCCGTCCTGAGGTCTTGCCTCCCTGACCACGACCACCTCTGAATCCCCTTCCCCTTGAGGGGCGCCTAGACGAGCCTCTGGCTGCTCCTCTAGGTTTTGCACGAAAGGAAGAAGACTGTCCTTCGAACGTTGGGAAGAATGTGGTTGACTGACCTGGCACAGCCTGGGGTACCCACTGAAAAGTAGTCGGGGTTTGTGCCACCATCTTGGGCACTGGAGGCAATGGCAATTGCAGTTGCTGTTGCTGTCTAAAAGGCTTGGCTGGCCGAGACGGTAGCCTAGTCCTCATATTCTTCCTCTTTGGTTGAGGACCCTCATCCGGGGAAGACTTTCTTTTGATAGCCAGGCCCCACTTCTGGAGAAGGTTTCTATTCTCCACGGCGGCCTTATCAACAACTTCTTTGACCACATCGGTAGGGAAAAGGTCTTTTCCCCAAATGTTGGAGGAGATTAACTTCCTTGGCTCGTGTCTCACCGTAGCCCCGGTGAACACGAACTCCCTGCAAGCTCTCCTTGCCTTGACGAAGCCATAAAGGTCCTTCGTCACTGTGCCTAGGTGAGACTTAGCCACTACCATGAACATTTCATGGACCTTGGGGTCACTTGCCATCGTCTCAAGAGTAGTCTGATGAGACATTGAGGCAGCCAGTCTTTCTTTTGTCTCGAACTCTCTTCGTAAAAGAGAGTCGGACAGCTTGGGGAGGTCCTCGCCGAATTGCCGTCCGGCAATATCAGCCTCCAACTTTCCCACTGAGAATGTCAGATGGACATCCTTCCAGTCTTTGTGGTCCATAGGCAGGGCCAGCGACAAGGGTTTACACTCCTCCAGGGAGGGGCAAGGCTTGCCGGCCTCGACTGCCTTTAGGACAGCCGCAAACCCTTTCTGTAGAAAGGGGAAGGCTCTAGCAGGAGAGGACACAAAAGAAGGGAGCTTCTTGCTCAATGCAGCTACCTTCGAGTTAGAGAAGCCCCTCTCTTTCATCGAGGATGAAAGTAGGGCTTGAGCCTTAGCGTGGTCCATAATTATGACCTCCTTCGGCTCTGTCTCCTCCCTTGAAGCTGGTTCTTTTCTCAGCCGGACATAGCAGTCCGGATATGATGCCTTGCTGGGCCAGAATTCCACCTCCTCTAGGGGAACTGAACCCAGCTTATCCGAGATGACGATCTTTCCAGTCGTCATCGGCATGTGCTCAGCATACCTCCATGGGTTAGCATCTGAGCATACGGGAAGGTCTTTCACATTGAGCCTTTTCCGGGGCCCACGTGATTCTGCCAGGGACTGCATACGCAGTTCCATAGCAGCCGCCTTCTCCTGATTCTCCTTCTGCATTTGTTGGATCATTCCAACAATCGAAGAGAGGGCCTGTCCCAGTTCTACTGGGAGACCGGCCGATGTTGAGGGGATAGGCTCCGGAATCTGAACCGGAATAGCCGACACCTCGTCGACCTCATCCTCTACGACATCCGGGGTTTGAACTTCATTCTGACCTTCTGCCAGGAGGTCTTGTTCCAAACGTTCGTCCAGGTCAGACATCCTGTCATCTAACTGGATGTCTTGCATCGCGACTGCGACTTCCACGTCCACCTGGACTTGATCTTGAGGGATCTCCTCTTGAGGCTGGGGAATCACTGCATCAGCTGATGCCTGGGGAAAAAGATACGCCCTCATCTTCTCACTTGGAAGATAAGGGCCAGAGGTGTTCTTCTTGAAGCCCCTTACCCAAGTACGAAGCTTTTCCCTTGCTATATCCCTTGATTCCGCCGTTCTAGGGGAATCAAAGGCCTCAGTAATCAGGTTAGTGCATACAGTACATACCTGAGGGTCCCAATACTGGAGATCATCCTTGGAGACAGCGCATGCTGCGTGTCTCCTACAACACTCATGTCCGCAGAGGTTCTTGCTGCGGACGTTGCAGAAAACATTTCCGCACTTCGGAGGGTCCTCCTGTAAAGAGAAGAAATTTCCATGAGTATCAAGTGAACTATGTATCACTGGATATGCATAGTATAGCATAACAATTCAGAAAGGAAAGACACACACTTGTGTTTCCCTCACAACCCATTGTTGCAGCCTTCCAGATGATAAAATCAAAATGGTTTATCTCTTCTAGAGTAACCAATGCAAGGTTTCCAGAGGAAACAGGTGGAGCTCACACCTAAGCAATGATTTTAAAATCCTGAATAATAGACAGGGAAGAACTCAGCTTCCTATCTGAGGGCAACAGCAAAGGGATGTGCAAGAAAACACAATAGTGTTAGAAGACACAGTGCTGTACCAAAACCCTTACTATAGTTTTCTTCTTACTGTATATGCTATACAGAAGAATACTAGTACAGTATAGGGGGATGTGTGCCGGCCTGCCTTTGCCGGCCGGCACACACCACAACTAGCTTTAAAGTATACTACTTAACAGCTATAGGGCGGCAGCACTCTGGTTCAAATGCCTGTGCCGGTCGGCAGCAACTGCCGGCCGGTAACAGCCAGTGTTGGCCGGCAATGGCTGCCGGCCAGCAACTACACAAGGTAGTACCCAGCTGCCGGCCACACTCTTGGTGACCGGCAGACAAGGGCTGACATAAGCCGGCCGGCAAAGGTACAAGACCGATGCCAGCCGGCAGCAAAAGAACCAGAGGACTACACCTGCCCGGCTGCCGGCCTATGAGGCCGGCAGCCGGGACAGGTACAGCACTAGAAGAAAAATAGAATGGATGCCGGGATAAGAGTGTACACAACCTCCAAGCCCAGCAACCGAAAGAGTGCATATAAGGAAGGGGAGAAACTAATTCAGGCTTCCTTGACCAATGCCGTCCGGCTCTGCCGGAAGGCATGGATGAGGGACCAAGAGAGGTCCGGGCAGCACTCGAAAACATAAGACCCTTGCCGGCCAGCAGCTCTGCCGGCCGGCAAGGGGCTGAGTCAATTCCACATCCTAACCTATACTAGGTCCAGAAGTAGAACGACGTACAGTACAGTAAGACCCCTGCCGGCCAGCTCTGCCGGCCGGCAAGGGGCTGAGTCAATTCCACATCCTAACCTATACTAGGTCCAGATGTAGAACGACGTACAGTACAGTAATGGCTCGGCCATTACGAAGAAAGAGGGGGAAGGGACAAGAGGGTCCTGCCAACCTTGCTTTAGTGACAGATCACCCGCAGCCAAGAAACTTATCTTAGCCTAAGGGAGATCTAAGGGGAAAGGCCAGCAATACTTGCCAGCTTCCAGAGCACCAAAGCAAGGAAGGCGTTGCTACTCCCAAGGGAAGAACTTATCCTCCCCCGAGAACAGCAACAGGACTAGTCTGGTAGATCACAAAAGAAGGAATCATATCCACAGAAACCTTCGGTAGTGACCTAAGGGAGCTAAGCTCCCTTTGTATGTGTTAGGTCAGCGAGGGGGACTCAGCCCTAAGCCAGACAACACAGACTCAGACTAAAAACTCTGTTGTTCTGTCCCTCTTGAACCATAACTACAGGAACAGGAAGGTACTGTAACACCCTAGTATAGTTTTATCGAAAATAAATTCGGAAAAAACCACTTAGGGATAAGCCCAAGGCTTAAACAGAGGGAAAGGGATTGCATACCTTCTCCGAAGAAAAGAAAGCAACCGGGGAGTATGATAAAGTATACTAAGGCTCCATAAGCAACTAGCCTAGGCACCAAGAGAATCGATTACCTAATTCACCGAAACTCACTCGTATACTATCTTGGAAATATTCCACACAGTCTAAAATGTATAAAATATAGCCTAAAGCTTCAATAAAATTTTAATTACACTCGGAAAAACCATAATCATGCATGAAGTACTAGGACCAAACGACTAGGCTACATGGCCTAGCGTAGGCCAGAATGGCGAATACTTCGCCAAATAATACTAAGCACGAAAGGAAATCCTATGTAATGCTAAATAGCTAAAATTTATTAAAGCAAAACAACCAGGAATGTCGCTCTGACTAACTAATTTATACCTAGCGAGCGACAGCGTCCAAGACGCCTCTGGTAGGCTACAGCTCTTGTATCAAAGATTAATCCTATTAATCACTCAAAATTTTACCAAGAGCCTACATTTATACATAAAAGACACTATACTCAACTTATCAGAGGCCGACGAAGACGGAGAAGCCATGAAAAGTCGAATAAATCCAAGATTTGCGAGAAAAACAGGAAAAAACACCGAGTTGTTAAGCTACGCAAAAAGGAATGCAGATGGCGCCAGGATTGGCGCCAGGCACGCATACGAATCGGGGGATAGGGAAGCCTTGGGAGCGGCTCCCCTTTTTCCTTCCCGAATTCGTATCTCGCCAATCACCTCCTACGAGACGAAATCTCTGTCCAGGATGTAGATTGCCATGTGACGTGTCTAGAATACGTCCTCTGATATGTCGCGATATCCCTTTCACGAGGGATACTCGCTCCAGGAGTTAGAATTCTGGTACCTTAAGGTAAATTCTCTGGGAATATTGCCGTAGTTGTAATATACCCTAGGAAGCTACCCTATAGGAACTTCCATCAGGACGACATGGCTTGAGCCCAAAAATATATATATATATATATATAAATGTTATTAGATAATCTACAACCCTAGCTGGAAAAGCAGTACCTTTATGCTATAAGCCCAGGTGCTTCAACAGGGAAAATACCCCAGTGATGAAAGGAAATGGGGTATTAAATAAACTGCAGGAGAAATAGAACAAATAAAATAAAATGTTTTAAGATCAGTAACAACATTAATGTAAAAATATATATACATATATATATATATATATATATATATATATATATATATATATATATATATATATATATATATATATATATATGTGTGTGTGTGTGTGTGTGTGTGTGTGTGTGTGTGTGGTGTGTCTGGGCTGTAAAAGACAATGCGTGACAATGTAAATGCTTATTTTTAATTGGAGAATGTTTAAAATCCTATTAAAAATGTAAAAAAAATAGTATTGACTGTGGACGAATAAAATTAACTACCACATTTGAGTTCTTCGGTAGTTAATGTTTCCAAGCATCAAGAGTGAGGGGATTGCTATATGGGGTATTTGTGGGGTTAGGGGGGGGGGAGTGATAAACGCCGTGAGCTAACCAATCACAGCTGAACTTTTTGATCTCATAGCCACTACCAAAGTATTCGAGAAGGCCTTGGCTCTACCTCCTCCGGCCTCATTCCCGATCACGCACTTTATTGTTTTTCCTTCCCTATCAATGAGGCAAAAGTACTTTTGCTAAGTGTAGCGAATTCATACAAGTGACAATTTATGATTATTCGGTGATAAGGACACTGCAGTCTTTAATTCACACAAGAAATATGACATCAAAACCTGTGGTAACAGAAATGTGCGACTGGTGCAAAGGCCAACTAAAGTTAGTGTCCACTTGGCTTTTCCTTGGAAATTACCATGAGAGTATCGAGAATGCTGAAGGAATGTGTTTTCTATGTATGTGTTATAAAATGCTATGGCTGATCCGGAGTATGTGCACATGGCAATGATCGCGACCATAGTGGAAAACATGAGAATGATAAATTTGAAGGAAATCCGTTTGTATTGTTGGCGAATTGTTTCAAGAGCTTTACGATATTACAGGGCAAATCAGTCACTTTGAGATAAACTTCCATGGTATCACTCTCTTAGTTCTGAACCTCTGAAAACTACAGATTTTGCAAGAAAAAACAAAAAAAACATTAGGACCTCTTAGACAATGCAGAAAAACTACCCACCCGTGTGCCTAACAAGTATTCTCAGAAAAATACCACCTTGTGCGTCTAACGATTATCCTCTTTGGATGTTCTCGATTAAGAGTTGTTTGATGACCTCATCCCAGCGCCAGAAAACTCAAATCAATTAATCTATTGTGTAGAGGATGTTTATGGCAACGTAAAGCTCTCGCTAGTTCCTAGAAATTAAGATAACTTAGAATAAATACTGAGTAGTAGCCCCT
Organism: Palaemon carinicauda; assembly: GCF_036898095.1. Lineage (NCBI taxonomy): Eukaryota > Metazoa > Arthropoda > Malacostraca > Decapoda > Palaemonidae > Palaemon > Palaemon carinicauda. The sequence continues at coordinate 55,569,353 of NC_090736.1, read as the reverse complement.
ATTTGTCTAGTATTTAACCGACCGTTACTGGTCGCTGTTAGGTTGAAGAGAGAAAGAGATGAAAAACAAAACATATGCAAGTTTATCTCCTCTGCCGTGACACTTTTATGCCATCAAAGATATCCAAAGATTCTCTTTCATCGGCTTTGAAGTCAACGATCGTCTCTGCCTAATGAGTGAGTGTTAAAATAAATGTTAACAAGAAAGGATGGAGTTACGCTGTTCATTGTAAATTGGAACAAGCGATATCAATCCTCTTTTGTTATTATCTGTTTCTCAATATTATTGAAACGCATTTTATAACTTGTCGTAATCCCCATATAACATATCAAAGTCCTGCAAACTTTCCATAAAAACTAACGTTCTCGCCACGCTGTTTTTATATTATATAATCTATAATGCATTTACTTGTAATAGTTATACCACACGTTCTCAATATAATTAATTTTACGCAAGTATTTTTATTTACAAAGTTATGCTTCAAAATCATTGATTCATAGAACATTAAATATCGATTTCTTTAAACTTATTCATAATGTAGATTCGCTCAAGCTTCACTTAAAGAAACTATTATATTTTCAGACAAAATATTCAATTAATTAATTCAATGAATATATGAACATTACAGAATTATGAATGCTGTTCTATGAGTTAT
>NC_090736.1:55547132-55568198 GCF_036898095.1 Palaemon carinicauda | reverse complement strand
TTATACATGAATACACGAAGCACAATTGAAACGTATATTACAAATATTCAGTCTACTATGAAATATTTGAGCAGCTTATAATTCTCGTCACTTAAAATAGCTATATTTGGTGCTAACTAATCCATCCCAAAACCGAATTATCTCGATAACAATCCTTAGGTTTATCCATGTAAGGTTTTATCAAAGGCCGTTTGTCAGTTATCTAAATATACTGTTAATAAACACAAACAAAAACACACAGTATTCCATTAATTCCGTCGGCAACAGAAACAAAGTAAATTCCATTATTCTATTACTTCACGTACTTCTGTATGTCAGTGTCAGTTTTCTGCCTAATTAAAACCAGCAATAATGCCATCAATTGCTTTGGATTTGAAACCTATAAATCATCATCAATAGAAAAGGATATGTCCTTATGGCTCCGAATGAAGTCATTAATCTTAAAGTGCTAATGCATTATTGGCACCTGTCCAAATCGAATCCAACCCAATGTCTCTACTATTCAGTGGTGCATTAATTTTTCGCACAAGTTAATGATGACTTATGTGAGGCTAATGATCGCAGAAGTTAATGATATCTAAAGCGATTTTCGTGCGATTTTCACCCAATATTTCAATGAGATGAATGATTCCTTTTAAGCTACATGATAACGATTCGCTTCAAATCTAAAAACTTACATTGAATTAAAATATTCATATACTGTTGCACTGAAAGTATTGTTTGATAGTTAATTCGTTCAGATACATTTATAAAAATAAATTTCAGAATGTTCACGTACTGGTGGGAAATTCAACTCTCTCTCTCTCTCTCTCTCTCTCTCTCTCTCTCTCTCTCTCATCTCTCTCTCTCTCTCTCTCTCTCTCTCTCTCTCTCTCTCTCTCTCTCACACACATTAAAAATTCAGATAGCTTAGTTAGGGAAAATACATTAGAATCAACGCCATTTTCCTCTTGGATAAAGTTCTATGCAGTATCAAGTAGAATTAACGCCACTTTCCTTATGGAGAAAGTGATATATATATATATATATATATATATATATATATATATATATATATATATATATATATATATATATATATATATATATATATATATATGGCGGCAAGTATTAAGAGATAAGCCTAAAGTACTAAAGGATTATATAACATGATCAAATCTTTTATCTAAGACAGCTATTAGATTTCAAACCTTAATTTAAGAACAAGAAAGTAATCATTTGTATAAACTATCATTCCTCTCCATCACAAATTCTTTTGTAAAGATAATGTCATGCATTGTATTCATGGAACTGCCCCAGTCAATTATTGCTTGTATAACATATAGTTCTCTCTCTCTCTCTCTCTCTCTCTCCCCCCCCCCTCTCTCTCTCTCTCTCTCTCTCTCTCTCTCTCTCTCTCTCTCTCTCTCTCTCATGACCTGAAGCTTATTATTTCTTTACTGCCATTCAGCATTCGCAAAGATGATCAATGAACAAAGTGAAAGTTAATTCCAATACACTTAATTCAAATGCTATTTACAAATATCTCTCTCTCTCTCTCTCTCTCTCTCTCTCTCTCTCTCTCTCTCTCTCTCTCTCTCTCTCTCTCTCTCTCTCTCTCTTACCTACGCAAAGATGATTAATGAACAAAGTAAAAGTTAATTTCAATACACTTTATTCAAATGCTATTTACAAATCTCTCTCTCTCTCTCTCTCTCTCTCTCTCTCTCTCTCTCTCTCTCTCTCTCTCTCTCTCTCTCTCTCTCTCAGCTTATAATTTCTTCACTGCCATTCAGCATTCGTAAAGATGATCAATGAACAAGTGAAAGTTAATTTCAATACACTTAATTCAAATGCTATTTACAAATCTCTCTCTCTCTCTCTCTCTCTCTCTCTCTCTCTCTCTCTCTCTCTCTCTCTCTCTCTCATTACCTTCGCAAAGATGATTAATGAACAAAGTGAAAGTTAATTTCAATACACTTTATTCAAATGCTATTTACAAATCTCTCTCTCTCTCTCTCTCTCTCTCTCTCTCTCTCTCTCTCTCTCTCTCTCTCTCTCTCATCCTAATTGTAATCTCTTTCCTTAGAGTTTGATGATTCGCAGGAACAACAAAATCTTTTTCTTGTTTTTATTTCCATGGAAGGGATTCTTGTGTACATATCTTTCTAAACACTTTTAAATTCCTATTACTGACAGAGTTTCGTAAGGAATTTTAATTTCAGGGAACAATGAAAAGATATTATTCTATGTTAAAAGTATTATTTCCTAACTGTATTTTGTTAGAATTATTGGTAAATATGCATATATAGACATTATATATATATATATATATATATATATATATATATATATATATATATATATATATATATATATATATGTATATATATATGTATATATATATATATATATATATATATATATATATATATATATGTGTGTGTGTGTGTGTGTACTTACGTGTATATATATATATATATATATATATATATATATATATATATATATATATATATATATATATATATATATATATATATACAGTATAGTCAGTTGGGGGAAAAAACAAAATTGCAAAAAGAAAATGTCTTGCTCGCTTGCATGTTTATTGATTAGAAAAAAATACAGGGTGGAATTCTTGTGATGAGCATGTGGAAACATTGCCATGCAGTTATATCTAATTTCCTTTAAAAATAAAATTTTTTTTATTTTTTTAGGGTATTTTTTCTTAACCGAAAAAGGGGGTAAGAAAAAACATCGTTGGGGTTAAAAAAAAAAAAATACCTTCATTTTTGCCTATTTTAAGACAGTTTAGAGGTCCTCTTGTGGCTCAAGGTAAAATAAAATAAAATGTCTTCTATTTCATATAACTTATGAAAAATGTATGGTATTTCATTTAATGTTATTACACCAATCTCATTATTCACCATTAAAGCTTAAAGAATATTTCCTAAAAGCACTCGATGCTAGCTTATCGGGAAATTTGAAGTAACCCCCTTTGCTTATATCTGCATTTGTTGGACCAAAAAATACAAATTCAGAAGAAACTATCTGAATATCTTTCGATACTGGTTGCATCCACGTGAGTTTTTCTGGGTCAGGTGAAATGCTTTTCCTTCTTAAAAAGTCCACTTCTACAGATGAAACACTTTCATTTTCATCATATTCAAAAGTCTTGGTAATCTTACCCCAGTAGTAAGACTTTGTAGGAGTAGAATAAAAAATTGCATCAAATTTTCCTGTAGCACTGTCATCTAACACTGGCATTTGGAATAATTCTTCTTCAGGAACGTTTTCCTCTGCAGGGATGTGCTCTTTTACTGAAGATTCTTCGTCCATAGCTCTGTATCATCTGTGTCCTCGAGTTCCATCACTGGTTGTTGGTAATCCTCCTCTTCTGAGTCACTGTCTGAAGAGATTTTGCACTTTCTCTTAGACTTAGATTTGCTTTTATTTTCTAACTGTTTTGTGATTTCTACTCCTGTTATGATTTGGGCTTTCATATTTATGCGACGACGTGTGGGCTTGGATGTATTTGGTGTCTTCCATCTTGCCTGCATAACAGTCCCTAATGTTTTTTCCTCATTGGATTCTTGTAGAATCACACTGTAGCGCAAAATTATGAGGGGCTCGTCGTTGAATTTCCTTAAAAAGCACATCAATTGGTAAAGAATGTAGAATTCTGTTCAGCTCAGAGTCCGAGTATTTTGAAAGGAATGGATCATTCTTATAACTTCTATTTATGTTCGATGTTGATGCTTCTGTAGCAGGAGTAGTTAGTCTTGTGGTGGGGGTAGTTGACGGACAAACTGGAGCAGGTATAAGCGTGTCTAAGGATTCTGTAAAATCTCTAGAGAAACAAGTTGAAAGTGGCAGTAACTGGTTTTCATTTTGCTCTGAGAGATCCTTATGCATGGGGTCAAATGGGTTTTCTGTGTGCTCTGCTGTATCCTCATGCAAGGAGTCCAAAAGTGGTTCTCCATTGCCATCCTTTGGTGATCCCATTGTCAGCCATTTTTCATAAATTTTAAGTTTTAGGGGATTCAGCCTATTTTTTTTTTTTTATCCCTGTTGCAAGGATAAATCCCTGTACTCTCGAAACCTTTCTTTATATTCTGTGGGGAGAGTCCTTTCTCCCAAACTAAGCATAGCATATTTACAAAACCACATTTTCTCAGTGGTTCTCGGGTTCCTGTTTTATTGACATGATCATTCAAAGCATATTGATAGTAATTCTTCAATGGGGCAAAACAGGTAACATCAAGTGGTTGAAGAACATCAGTACAGTGAGCAGGAAGTTTTAATATAGATATATTTTCTTTCTTCGCCAATTCAACAGTTGCTATTGAGGTATGACTAATATGGCCACCGAGAATTAACAGTAAAGGACGCCTGTCTTTTGTTTCGTCTACGAAATACTTGAAAATGTCCTCGAAGATTGGTGTTGTCATTCAACCATTTTCGGAAACAGCATATTGTGTTCCAGGAATGTCTTGTGTACTTTTCCAGGTACTTTGCATGTGCTTTCCTCTAAATACCACTACAAGAGGAAGAGTAGTACCATCTGCACAACACATAACAAGAACAGTGGTATTTTCCCGATTTGCTCCAGAGACAACATGTATGGTTTTCTTCCCCACTGAACGTATGGTCTTGCATTTTGATGGGTCATGAGGAACCCCTGTCTCATCAAGATTCCAAATACATTCTGGTCTATTACTTATACCAAAAAGTTCTTGTGCTCTCTGAAGCAAGTCGTAATATCCATAAAACACAAAAGGGTCAGCAGTTACATTTTTTCGAGTTAACTGCATTGGTCCACCCTTTTTTTAGACGAAGATTATGTCTACTGAGAAATGAAGCAGCCCATTCGTAACCAGGACGACTACGTGATCGTGGACAATCCCCATAAATTCTGTCATGGTTGGTCCAAAACCCATCTCCTCCATCTCCAGAAGTGCACTCTTCAGCTTGTGCTCTAGCAGGTGAGAGGGCTGTCTTCCAGCCCCGAAAAGAGAGTGCAAAATAATATATACTACTTTCAATTTGAGAGGAATTCTTTTCAGTTTGGTTCATTGAAATGTGAGCGATAGATGGGCTTGATCATACAATTTATTCTATGTATTCTTTGATTTGCTCCAGCCAAAGAAGTTGAGAAACACATCATTTAGTTGGTGATGATAAAAGTTGAACAGTTGCTTACCCTTTTATCGGTGTGTTCTTCTCCGACAGTTAATGCTCTGTTTCGGAGCATAGAAATTGACATACAGTACTTCAATGCAGTGACCGCACTGAAGCTCCATGCTGTATTTGTTCTAATGCTTTCCTCACAGTTTCTTCATTTCAGGGTTTGGTTTTGTTTTTGTAGTCAGGAGGCATTTTTCAAGAGCTTAGGTTGCACCAGCTAGCTCTATGGCAATAACCTTAATACTGAACCTCACACTTGGGAGTTTCTTTACCATTAGACATTATATATACACACAAATATAAACCTGTTAAGACAAATTCAAACTTGTTCAAGCAGTGGTAGCTTACGCACACAGGCAACACTTCAGAGGAAACAAGCTAAACTACCAGTACTTGTTTGGTTATAATAAGAACATGGGGTAACAAAAAATACCACACGGGGTAACAAAAAATACCACATGGGATAACAAAAAACACCACGTGGGGTAAAAAAAATATCATGATCAGTTTTTTCTTACTCCACTATTTGGAAATTTGGTGGGGTAAAAAAAAAACAGCCCTAATGACACTAATCAGTACAGACTGGTGATCTGGGACAATTAGACCGCCACTACAACTCTATGGGGACTACAACCCATGTTTCACAAATCTCCGAAACCCATCTGGGGTGAGAAAAAACATTAGTTTATTTAAGTCAATAAGAAGTTTTAGAGACCCATTTTTCAATAACTTTACACTGATGGCGTTGCATGTTCCTAAATATAAAAATTAAGGAAATCTCTAACATGGACACATAGGTATTGAGTTTATCTTCATGTTTATAGCATGGAATGATCATTTTTTTTTCTGACGAGGGGGAGGGCCATGTTTTTTCTTACCCCAAAAACCCCCATTTTTCCCCCTTCCAACTGACTATATATATATATATATATATATATATATATATATATATATATATATATATATATATATATATATATATATATATATATATATATATATATGTGTGTGTGTGTGTGTGTGTGTGTGTGTGTGTGTAAGGTTAACTTACGAGGTTCACAGTAGTTAATAAAAGCAGAGATAATAATCGGAAATTAAAAACTTATGCGACGTCATTAAAAATTAATTGACGTATATTTAGGAGCTATATATATCTAGATTTTATGAGGAAGGTTAAAAGGTTAGATAGAAAGACTATCATAACCAATAGAGTTCAGAGCCCGAGGGATAGGCTATTTGGGTGATAAAGTAGCATAATGATTACCTGAGGAAGTACACGAATTTACACAACATTTTGACCTTGCTCTGGACAACCGTTTATGGATGGAGTAAGGACGGCTCTTATCAAATACATTTAGACTATTGTACCAACCGTGTGTCACACAATTGTACATAATTATTTTGTATATATTATGCTTGTATCTGCGCTCTTCCCTCGCACTAAAAAGAACCTGAATGATCATGTCTCCGTTTTGCTCAGTAACATTATCTGTCTCTCGAACAGGTCATGTCCTGTTGCTTTGAGGTTTTGTATATAAAGAAGAGTGTTCCTTAATAAATAACTCAGTCGTTTTCAATCTGCCTTTGAGTTCACAACTCTCTCGGCCCGTCACACTATCAGTCAGTAAGCAGACACTCGCCGGTCAGGCGGTGGGAAAAGTGTTCTCGCATCAAAGAAATTTGGAATTGCCGATATGGGATAATGTATATTCAATGTACGGGGAATAGCTTAAGCCAAGCAATCTTTTATCAATTAAATATATCATTTTTTGTATAAGCTACAGAAAACGCAGTATTTTTTATCTTTTCATTGGATGAAAGATTTTTTGAAATTTTTTAAATATGATTTTTGTAAAACAACTCGCATAGTCCTTTATATCAATACATGAGAGGGAACATTATAAAAGCTAAGACAGAGACTCTAGTGTCAATTGCAATGTATGTAGGTATATTAATCGATTTCCTATGTTCTTATTAGATCAAGAGATACAGACTATAATTGCTCTGGTAACATTTGTACATGGGCAAGTGTTACATAACTCAAGAGTAGACAATATGGTATTGTATAGGTGTACTTGATCTAATGAACTTGCGGAGGATGGCTCTATACAGTAGACGCCTGATTGTGTCCAAGTTAGTTGCAAACAGTCCTCCATCAGATAAGGTCGGAATTAATCTTCCATTCTTAGTATATTTTCTTGGTGTGAAATTTCAGTCATATTTATGTGGTAAGAAGGAGCGGAAATCCATAAGCATATAAAAGTAAGAAAGGTGAGCTATACTGCCACAGGCTACGATTTCGTCTTATATAGCTTTTACAAAAAGAGGAAAACATACTTTTAATTGCCCCAGGGCGATGTCAGTATTTCAATGAACACACGCGCATGTATGTATGTATGCATTTATACATTATATATATATATATATATATATATATATATATATATATATATATATATATATATATATATATATATATGTGTGTGTGTGTGTGTGTGTGTGTGTGTGTGTATGTGTGTGTGTGAACGTATTTGATTGTGTAATCAAGACATGGTATTATCCTCTTTTAGTGAATCCGACTCAACTGTAATCATTAAATGCCACCCCAGGTCAGACGGTAGAGGACCTGCAGTCGTTAGCTGATGCATACAACTCTGCCTACGAACGTTTTGGGATGCAAGTCAACTCAGACAAAACCAAGACCCTCGTCCAACATCCACCAGGACTGATGCTCCCAAACTTCAATACCGCAGTGAATGACCAACCATTAGAACAGGTGGACCAGTTCTCCTACCTAGGGAGCATCCTAACATCAGCTCCCACAAGCAAAAGGGACGTGGAGAACAGGATCAGGGCAGCCCACTCCGCCTTTGGCCGACTCAACTGCCGCGTATTTAACAACCACGCACTGACAATGACCACCAAAATAATGGTGTTCAGGGCAGTAGTCTTCTCCACGCTCCTGTATGCATGTGAAACATGGACGCTATATAAAAACGATATTAAAATCCTAGAACGCTTCCAACAAATGAAACTGAGACAGATCTTGAAAATCCCCTGGGAGAGCCACACCACCAACATTGAAGTCTTAGAACGTGCCTCGCTGACCAGCGTGGAGGCCACCATCATCCACCACCGCCTCCGCTGGATAGGACACGTGCATAGGATGGATCCATCTAGGCTCCCAAAGAAAATATTCTACGGAGAACTGACCCAGGGCAGCAGACCACGAGGAGCCCCGAAAATGCGCTATAAAGATCAACTAAAGCGCACCCTTGCTCTAACTGACATCGATCCTTCCTCATAGGAAGAAACAGCCAGGGACAGGAAAACCTGGAGGAGTACAGTACACCATGGCACCGGGGACTTCGAGGAGAGGAGGAGACAAAATGAGGAGGTTGGGAGAAGAAGGAGAGAGCAATTAGAACAGCCCCGCCCACCACCTACCCTCCCCTGTGAACACTGTCCGCGACTCTTCCACCACAGACTAGGACTTAACAGCCACATCAGGCATAAGCACCCACCCCACAGATAGGAGGCTGATGGCTAACGACAGAACCCAATACTCGGACACGAGTGGGCGCCGATGACGACGTATTTAATGTATAAACAGACACACACACACACACACACACACACATATATATATATATATATATATATATATATATATATATATATAATATATATATACATATATATATATATATATATATATATATATATATGTGTGTGTGTGTTTGTATATATATATATATATATATATATATATATATATATATATATATATATATATATATATATATATATATACATATATATATATATATATATATATATACATATATATATATATATATATATATATATATATATATATATATATATATATATATGTATATATATATATATATATATATATATACATATATATATATATATATATATATATATATATATATATATATATATATGCACATATATATATATATATATATATATATATATATATATATATATATATATATGAAACAATAAATGCAGCTGTTTCTAATCCACTGTAAAACAAAGGCCTGTTAATTCATGTCTGGGGTTTGGCCTGATTTCATCCCCACGCTGGCCACAGCAGATTGGTGATAGTGGGAGACTTTCGTCTGATCTCTCACAGCAAAGTAACCTAGTATGGGTGGCTCTGGCTAGTACAGCTTTGATGATCATGGCAATACGCAAACCCTTTCACTGCGTTAAGCTATCCCCACTCAGAAAAAGATATATATATATATATATATATATATATATATATATATATATATATATATATATATATATATATATATATATATATATATGTGTGTGTGTGTGTGTGTGTGTGTGTGTGTGTGTGTGTGTGTGTGTGTGTATAAAAGCACTCGATGTCTATGGATCAGTATTCTCGACTAGCAGAGAAAATCACAGATTTGATTCCTGAAAAATGGTTTAGGTAGACCTATCATGCTTGTGTTAACCTGTACAGTAATTTAGAAGCCAGGTTGGTCAACAAAGAGTAACCATATGTAAGGAGGAAGCAACCACATTCCAAAATACTTAATCACGAAGGGGATTGTAACGATCTGATGAGGTATCCATGAGGGATGGAATAGGCATCTCGATGTACATAAATATATACATACAGTGAATGCGTATTCATACATACATACATAGATACATACACACAAACATACATACATACATATATGTATATGTGTATGCACATGCGCATGGAAGTGTACATGTGTATATACAGCATAGAAATATAAAAACATAATTCATGTCGTGTCTATAAAAATTAATAGGCGCGAAACCTGGACATGGTGTGCAAGGTTACCATTTGTGATCACCACTGGGTTTATTGGTTTACCAAGAAATATGGAATTTGGTATCAAAGTTGTTATATAATCGCTTGATAAATGAAAATGCAGCTTTCCTTTCTTTATAATAAGTGATATGCTACAATAAATATTTGTTGCAAAGTGTTACATAAATCTTGTGGTGATTAGTTGATTTTGAGTCGAAAGTAAAACATTAAATTGTTTGTCGTGGTCATATTGAGAAATCTCATATCTTTAATTTCGTTATGAATATAATCTCTGACCGAAGCACTTTGCGTCAATAGACATGGGAGGAGACGATGATGATGATGATGAGATATGATATTTTATATATATATATATATATATATATATATATATATATATATATATATATATATATATATATATATATATATATATATATATATATATATATATATATATATATATATATATCCTAATTCATGTATGTAGATGTCTTATACGACAAGGTAAATGAACTTAATATTCATGAGTATTCCACAAAAATCTGTCTCTGCATATTATTGCAAAGGTTGCATTTTGGTAGCGAAGGGAGTTTCAGTTGCCGGTGGGCGCTCGGGTTAACAAGTCCCTAACCTGAGAGGGTAGTTGTGTATAGTGTACTTGCAAACGAAACCTTATGTAATAAATGAAGAAAACCCATATTCCGACGTTTCATTATCCGTCTACACGAGTCATATTGGTGTCTGGTGTAAAAGAATATACGTCTGTTTATGTATGCTGTGAGTGAAGTTGTTCTTTGAGCCAGTAAAATAAAAGTTCAAGATGCCGAGATACACAAGGACTAACATAGCAGACCCTGCTGCTGGAGATGAGAACGAAGAAGCAGTGGGATATAGCCTTCCTGATGAAGAATACAGACGGGAAATTAGAACACAAGAATTGGAAAATAAGTTAGATTACTTACAACAGTTAATGAACAGACTGTTGGTGGAACGAGAACAGGAGCGGCGCGCAACCACAGCATATCTGACGTACATGGACGAAGTTCAAACGCACACAAGTGAAAGTACACATTCACAGCCGAGTGATGATACGTAAATCGTAGTTCGAAAGTTGCCAGAACTCCAGGCAAGTGTCAGGCCATTTAATGATCAACAGCCTAACAAAGGGTTTCAATCGATTGAAGTGTTTTTGAGAGACTTTGAAATAGCTACATATGGGTGATGGGAAAGAGAAAAAGCTATTCAAGTAATTAGATTGCTGAAAGATGCTCCCGGCAATGGAGGTAATATGTTGGCTGCATGACTGTTTAAGAAGTTATACTTAAATAAAACGACATTTAATTGAGAAGTATGCCTTGCCTGAGGTGAGAAAAGGACACCTAAAAGAAAATCGTAGTTCGAAAGTTGCCAGAACTCCAGGCAAGTGTCAGGCCTTTTAATGATCAACAGCCTAACAAAGGGTTTCAATCGATTGAAGTGTTTTTGAGAGACTTTGAAATAGCTACATATGGTTAGTGGGAAAGAGAAAAAGCTATTCAAGTAATTAGATTGCTGAAAGATGCTCCGGCAATGGAGGTAATAAGTTGGCCGCATGACTGTTTAAGGAGTTATACCTAAATAAAACGACGTTTAATTGAGAAGTATGCCTTGCCTGAGGCGAGAAAAGAAGACCTAAAAGAAAATCACACACCCAAAATACGGGAAGGTGAATCCGTTCTTAGTTTTGCAACTCACATTTTTCGCGATTGCAATTCGTTTGCTACCCGGAGTGCCAATCTCCCAAAAGGTGATAAAACGGCAATTGTCTGTAAACATATTCCCAGATTGGTAAACCTGTATTTATGTAGTTATTTGTTCGATAACAATCGCTCGTTAGCAGACGTAGTGAGTGCAATACAAAACATTTTAGACAGTTTACCAGAAGAAAAAAGGAATGGGAATAATGGGGTTGATTCCGAGAAGTTGGCAGCCATGAGAGGCAGTCGACCCCCGAAGAGAGGTAAGGGGGAATGCAGTCAGCAAATTAAATGTTGGCAGTGTGGGGGTGAAGGGCACCGACGAGTGGAGTTCCCCACCCAAGGATCCTCCCACTGTTACACTTGTCAGGCCAACGGTCATCTATCTCGAAAGTGTTCAGCAAAATACGCCCAGGCGGGCGGGCTGTGGTACACGAACCCCCCCCCCCCCCCCAACATCCGAGGAAAAGGAAACAGGGGAAGGGGGAGACGAGGGAGTTCGATGCCTCCCCCCCCATGACATCACAAGTAGTAGCCGAGGAAGCAGTGACAACAGACGTGACAGAGCAGGCACTGGGACCTCCATTGGTACCCCGGACCTCACCCCTGCAGCACTAGGGGGCAGCGGCATTGCAGCCAAGGTCATTGGCACGTGCCCCATATCTCGTAATGGCCATCTAGGAATATTAGCAGTTAGGATCGATCTGCAAGCTAAATCCATTCAAGCGCTGATCGACACAGGAGCCAGTGTTTCATTGATTGAAAAAAAAAACTTCTCCTCAAATCCACTACAGCCAGCAGCATATATTGTTCTTGACACGCCAGGAGGAAATAAACAACACATAAACCATACAACAATCGTCAAATTCAAGGTGGGGTCTGTGAAGTTTACACATGATTTTTTTGTTTTGCCCACCTTGGGAATTCCAAGAATCGAGGTGATTCTAGGAATTGATTTTATCTCTAATAATCAAATTCTCATTTTTTGGGGAAAAGATACAATAACAGTAAAAGCAGGAGGGTACATTTTTTCTGATAGAAAGTCATGAGACAATAAGTGACTGTGAGAGCTCGGAGAGACATTTAAGTAGGGTAACAGCCGTACATGAGAGAGGAGAAGTGTTGTCTCCCCAGACCCTTACGAGCATATCTGTGACCCTGTGTCACCCTCTTGCGGAAGGAACCAAGGTAGTTGTTAAACCCAATGACAATTGGGCCCATATGATATTAGAGGGCTTGACAGAAATAAAAGAGAACAGAGCTGATATAACAATAGCTAATTTGTCAAATAAAAGAGTTGTTTTAGGAAGTGATTCTGTGTGAATTAGAGTTATGTGGAATTGCTTATAATGGGATGTTGGGAGGTACAACTCCAGCCCGCACAGATGAACGCACTCAGAATTTGATTATGCAGGCGCAAAAATTATGTCCGTCAGAATATCAGCATGTAGTTAGTGACATTGTCAATAATTATTCCCATGTAATTGCAATTGGAAATGAGCCACCCGGGAGGATTGATCGATTTGCCTTTAGTATTGAAACTGGGCAGGCGGAGCCGATCAGGTCAAGGCCTTTTAAGGTAGCAATTCATTTCCAGGGAGAGATAGAAAGGGAAATTGATAAATTAAGGGAACATGGGATAACTGAGAAGAGTGAATCCCCCTGAGCTTCTCCAATTGTAGCCGTTAGGAAAAAGGATGGCTCAATAAGATTGTGTGTTGATTATATTAAGTTGAATGCAGTCACTAAGGACAATGCATTTCCATTGCCCTCGATCGAAGAATTACTTGTGAAAGTACGGGATAGTAAATATTTTACAACTGTTAATTTAAAATCTGGATACTATCAAATACCCATTCAGGAATACAGTAAATGTAAAATGGCATTTATAGGTAACGATCAATTATTTCAGTTTAATTTTCTTCCGTTCGGTGTTAAAAATGCTCCAAGTAATTTTTCTTGAGTAATGATGGCGGTTTTGTCACCCTTAATTGGCCATAATGTTCTTGTTTATTTAGATGATATCATAATTGCTAGGAAAATGGCCCGCAAAACATGATAATATTAGTGTAAAGTTTTAGAAGCATTAAGACGTAATGGTAAGAAAATAAATTTGTCAAAGTGCAAATTTTTCTGTAAACAGGTCGAATTTTTAGGTCACATAATAACCCCAAAAGGTATCCAACCCTTCCCCAGTCAAGTAACAACTATTAGAGATTTCCCCAGGCCACGTAACTCTAAGGAAGTATCTGGGTTCCTAGGACTCTCGGGGTATTACCGTAAATTCATAAGAAGTTTTGGAGAGATACAGAGACTGTTAGATGCTTTAAACAAACAAAAAGTAATAAATTGGAGAGGGGAAGAAGAAAGGCCATTTAACCGTTTGAAAGCTCCCTTAACTAGCAATGAATTACTCACGTATCCTAGATTTGATCGCCCGTTTTCAGTGACAACAGATACGAGTAGCATAGCTATGGGTGGCGTAGTTTCTCAACGAGATGATAAAGGCAGAAAGCGACCCATTTGTTTTGCTTCCCAGTCATTAAAAGGGGCCGAAAAGAATTATAGTACATTGAATTGAGAGGCTTTGGCTATTCTTTGGGTTCTAGAGAGGCATTAGTTCTTTTTATTATGTCAGTCGATTGAGTTGCAAAGTGATCATCGCCCCTTACGTGATTTGTATTATAAAAATGATATGACCTCTCGTCAAGCGAAATGGATTGAGAGACTGTTAGAGTTTAATATAAAATGTTTTCACCACATAGGAGATAAAGCTAACAAGGTAGCTGATGCTCTCTCTAGAGGTGCAGTAATAGGATTAACAATTAGGGCACAAAAGAGGAACGAAGAACGTAACCAAAATATTGAAGACCCCCATCAAAATAGAGAGAATAGAGAACGGATAAGAACTCTCCTGATGGGCATGCAGAAGACGGGAGAGAGAGAGGAGAGAGAAAGAGAGAGAGAGAGAGATATGAACGGCGAAGGGGAATATATGTGGGTGACCGAGGACATGACCAGGGGTGTCCAGAATGAATGCCCTGATGATGCAGGTTTGATTGACTTGGGAGGTTGGGACATAAAAGAAGTCCGAGAGGGACAGAAAGAAGAGGAATGGATGGAAAGAGTGCGAGCAGTGATTAAAGGAAAATCGGAGAGTAATCCGTCATTTCTGAATGTCTCGTGAGGAATTTTTTATTGAAAATGATACCGTATATTGTGCTTACGGAACGAGGGTAGGGAAATTTTGTGCATGGGTAGTTCTTCCTCCCTCTTCAATTAAACGAGCCATCCACATTGTACATGCAAGTATGTATACAGGGCATTTAGGGATTGATAGAACATTAAGGAGAGCACGTGAACCCTTCTTTTGGTCAAGAATGAAAATATCTATAGAGAATTACATAAAAGTTGTCATGCTTGTAACTGTTTCAAAGAGCATAAAAACACTGTACTGGAAGCCAGAAAGTGGCTCGTGAGTCCTATTACATTTTATTGAGTGCATATGGATGTAGTAGGACCATTTCCTACTGGTTTAACACAACATAAGTATATATGTGTATTTGTGGATGCATTTACTCGGTACACTCATACTTACGCAATGTTGGATAAATCTGCAAAATCATTAGTCCAGGTGCTGTGCTCTTTCATTACTAGGTTTGAAAGCCAATGGCTTAGTAGAATCGCATAATACGGTAATAGTGCAAATTTTGCGTTACTCAGTGGCTGATGACCCCTTTCGTTGGCACGCCATGCTTCCTACTGCTGAGCTAGCTTTGAACATTGCATATAATGCTTCGCTCAGGGACATGCCTTTCTTTTTAGTGTATGGACAGGATCCTGCGTTACCATATACGGTACTCATTAATTTGCAACAATTGCCAAATTATTAAACTGAGCAATACCGTGTATATTTATTAAATCTATTGAGGAGAGTAATGAACGCCACTGAAAGGTTTTTGAAAAGAACTACGGAAAATCACAGCTCAAAGTACGATGGTTCGTTCAAAACCGCACAGGTAAAAGTATTTGTGGGCGATGGTGTGTATTTGAAATGATTACAACCCAGGAAACACAAACTAGAGCCAGCATATTTGGATCCGTACCGAGTAAAGATGGTAAAGTTTAACACAGTTGTGATACAAAGCAATGTTAATGGCACAGTGTCTGAACATCATTAGGCACACATACATGTGATGCCTGAAAAGGTAGTTTTCAAAAGTGTTCCTCCTTACCTCTGCATCACTCGAGTTGATGAGTAGCAATTTTCTTCCTTTGCTGTTGTTGCTGTTTGAACAGACCTCATTTCTCTTTTGACGTGTTTTAAATAAACTTGATGATAACAATGTGTTCCTATGTTGATGCTAGATGTATTCGTAAAATTTTGTGGTAATTTTGGTGATTGTGGAAATACGTATAACAGTGCTGAGTGAACTTAAAAACAATCAGAGGTTAAATAGGTCAAGTGAGATCAGTCAGCGGACGCTGTTTTATTCATCTATTTATATGATTCCTGGTTGTTGGGGCTGGGGTGGTTCCCGAATGGCAAGTGGCTGCGGGATTTAAGTTCAGCCTTGAGGATAGGCAGTGTTAGAGAATGTGTAGATGTGAATACCTTATACTTAATGGTGTAAGAGAAGGGCGGGAAGAAAGTTGCAAGTGCAAGTGTTGTAGTGATTTAATTAAATGGTGAAACGGTGGTGGCGAGATGTGTTGTGAAATTGTGCCGAAAACCCGGACAAGTAAAATCGAGGGATGAAGGAATATCTATTCCTACCCATGTCCCGCCCAAGAAGCCCGTATTGCCCGCAACCAGAGGGAGGTTATTGATGAGGATATGTTATGATGTTATGATTCTTTTTCACTTTAGGTATTCTGTGTTTTGGTTGCAGGGGTCTTAAGAAGAGAGTGGAAATATTTATATTGTATTGTGTAAATTTTTACATGCAATATTTCATTTTTCAATTTTGGTGGAAGATGTGTTATTTTTTGGGATGATTTCTATATATATATATATATATATATATATATATATATATATATATATATATATATATATATTTCATGTTGCATTTCTGTTTAGTACATGCCATGCCTATTCCTGGTTGGAGTGTCCTCCATATATCATAGACTAGTGAGGGCGAGTGCGCACCTCCTCCTGGATTGAGGAGCTTGGGGGTGGAGTAATGTCCTAATAGGAAAAGTTTAATCAGATGGTCCTCCCAGTATTAACACTTGCATAAAAAAAAAAAAAACTTGGAACCTCACCAAAGCCTTGGGGCTCAGAACATAAGTAAGTTAATCTCAAATAGATAAAGCATTTCTGTTTAGTACATGCCATGCCTATTCCTGGTTGGAGTGTCCTCCATATATCATAGACTAGTGAGGGCGGGTGCGCACCTCCTCCTGGATTGAGGAGCTTGGGGGTGGAGTAATGTCCTAATAGGAAAAGTTTAATCAGATGGTCCTCCCAGTATTAACACTTGCATAAAAAAAAAAAAAACTTGGAACCTCACCAAAGCCTTGGGGCTCAGAACATAAGTAAGTTAATCTCAAATAGATAAAGCATGAATAATGATGGGAATAACACTAAGAGAAAGGAGAGAAGCAACATGGATACGAGAGTAGAAGTTATTCTAACAACATGTAAGAAAAAAAAAGCCCTTAGGCTTATAGCATCCTGCTTTTCCAACTAGGGTTTTAACTAAGCAAGTAATAATAATAATAATAATAATAATAATAATAATAATAATAATAATAGCCTAGTGGGGGGGGGGGGATATCCTAGGGCTGAAATTCCCCCCTAGAAGAATAACAGCCCGGACAGCTTTTCCCGGGGAGAAGTTCAGCCGGGGGGGGGGGGGGGAAGATTTCCTGCTACACCGGCACTGAGCAAGGGACTAGTGATGGTTAATGATGATGACAGTAGATATACAAATTTCATAAACACACACATATAAATATATATATGAATATATATATATATATATATATATATATATATATATATATATATATATATATATATATATATATATAACTGGTGGAGAAAGATCATAAACAGACAAGCGTGGGCCATGTCTGATATGATAGATATGCATATATACATTCATAAAGACGCACACACAAACATACATTATTTATTTATATATATATATATATATATATATATATATATATATATATATATATATATATATATATATATATATATATATATATATATATATTCAACCAAATCAAAATTGTATAAGTTTGATATCGGAATTCACTCGTTAAAACTGCATGAATTTTTCTCCACAACTTAGACAACCCAAGTCAAAAACGTGTTTAAAAACGTATGATATTTATAATTCCATAAACTATTCAATTTGTAAGATACCAAAAGCCAGTTTGTTTGAACAGAAAGCTTAGCGGTTCTTCATTAGGCCTATGTGCACAAAATGATTTGATATATCTCTGAATACGTACAATTTCTAAAGTACATTTTCTGTGTGTAAACTAAATTCGAAATGTGAGTATAATGAAAGTTACTTTGCAGGGTAATACAAATCGATGCAAATGCGTTACAAAAACTTTCGAAGTTGGCTAGAGCGCGTATTATAAATACCTTGTAAAAACAACGTAACAACACTGGCGATTTTTTAAAGTTTATTCCTCTGTTATAGTATAATGTATAGGATAAAAACATAGATAAATAAAAAAAAAAAAAAAAAATATAAATAAGAGCAATAAGAACGGGGATAAACAAAAGAGGAGAAATTTTAACTGTCTCCTTTTTTGTTAACGTTTATAGTAACACTCACCCTTCCCGCCTCCTCCTGCTTCTTCTGTAGTCCGGTTGCTGTCGAATGAGATGCATACATTCAGGGACTTTGACCTTTTAGTCAATAAGGGCAACTGAACAGCAATTTTCTGGTTTGTCTTCGAAGTTTTAATGACCCTGAAGACATTACCTAACTTCTGTATTCCCCAGGTCTTCTGTAGTATGTTCCTTACAGCATGTTCCGTTTAAAAGGCTCAAATTCATTATACATATTCTTATATCAGGATTTTTACTATTCTGAGAAAACCACCAACAGTAGTTGTGGTACAATGAATACACCAAGACACCCAGCAGCACTAGGTCTAATCTCCAACACTCAATATGGCATGAATCTTATCGCGGAAGAGACACAAGAACTAGAATTGTTACCAATGATAACTATGGTACTCCAGCTATTGACAGCACAATGTAAGCATTAGGTTTGTCACCAGCACACCATATGATAATAGGTTTATCACCTATTGCTCTAGGTACTAAGCTAGTCACTAACAACTCTCTGATACTAGACTTAACCCCAACACATCCTATGGTTCAAAGTTTATCACCATCACCACATGGTACTAGGCTTATCACCAACGTACCCTTCAATATTAGTTGATCACCACCTCACCCTATGGTACAAGGTTTGTCACCAACAAACCTTATGGTACTTGGATTATCATCAACAAACACCATTGTACTTGGGGTGTATCACAAACACCGCCTAACGTGCAATGTTCATCACCAACACAACCTAAGGTGTAATCTTCACCAACACACCTTCCGATTCTCCAACAACACCTGCCTTAGTCCCTTCAAAATCCCCATTCCTACGGCCTCCATTAAGATCAGATTCCCTTTTTCACTCGTGCACAATTCAAGAGAAACAAATTCTAGTATATCCACACCATTCCTTCCGCCATATTGAAACTTACTTGAGAGTCTTGGAGTGCACTTCTGTTTCACTAATCTCGTTAATAACAGCACTAACACTAACTTCTAATAGCCCTGATTAAACTAGAACATCACTGTCACTCGATGCCATGTTTCTAGTGAGTACTTAGCACTCGGCATTGCAATAATCACACAACAATCGCCAAAATCAGCGAGAACACGAATTTAAACACGGCGGTACCATGACGTGACGTTGGACTGAAAGTCTGAGAGGGAGGAAAGGGGAGGGGAAAGAGTGAGGGAGGCTTCACTGACGCTGATTGGTTGATAACGGTGACACGGTAGGATTTGCTTGGCTGTGATTGGTTGGGAAAGGATCTTTCTTACATCAGATATTACCATACTGAGACACCAATAGACTTGTTGATACTGAAGTCTGACTAAACTGAGTCATGTTTCGTTGAGACACGACTATATCCAAACACGTCTATGATGAGACATTAATGCTTGAGTCACTGCACTGTGACACGAATAATGTATACTGAAGCGCCTTTGTTATAAAGCACCTTTACATCAAGATATCTCTGCCGGAGTGAGACATGTATGCATAGAGACACTGCCATCCTGAGACACGACTTTAGTGAGACATTTAATGGTATTTTAATATAAACTTAAAATCAAGATAAGGATACAATGTTCAGGGTTGTTGTGAGCTCGTGTCTGAAAAAGAAAATATCTTTTACATATGATAATGATAAGGCTTATATAGGTATTTTAGGAACTTTACGACATTTAAAATTAGGCTTAATATCATTTAGAAATTTATTAGTAATTCTGTGATAAAAATGTGAAGGGTTGCAGTTGTTTTTAAAATATTTTTATAAAGATGAAATCTCTTTATGGAAATTATGTTCAAACAAGTATCGTCTATAAGTGTAATTTCGACAGTATAAGAAAATAAAATTAAGATATTTCCATGCAAAACTACCTAGAAGTTTGGCCTAGGGAAGTTTGATACAAAACTACTTTTTTTTTTTTTTTTTTTTACGCCCTATCTGATGCTTCTTTTCTTACATGCAGTGGCAATGGCACTAGAACACATTATTATTATTATTATTATTATTATTATTATTATTATTATTATTATTATTATTATTATCATGGAAATATGTTAGTTCCTTATGAATACAATGACAAAATGAAGCAGTTTTAGCTATAAAGATTAAGTGTGAGTGCTCGTTTTGTGTAGAAAGAATCGACTTTGAAACTGTTTCAAGAGGATTTCTGGTAAACTTTCTAAAAATGAGCTATTTTGTTAAATTTAGTTTTAGTAGTTACGTAACGAATATTTAATTTACATATACCACATCATTATATATATATATATATATATATATATATATATATATATATATATATATATATATATATATATATATATATATATATACATATGTGTGTGTGTGTGTGTGTGTGTGTGTGTGTGCGTGTATTAAGCACTCTATAATTATTCTAGTTAATTATGAAAACCGTTACTGATCACTACTTCAAATCTGTTTCTGTTCTCCTTTGCTTGTTTTCTTGTTAGAATGCTTTACCTAATGTAAAACACGGGCTCTTGCGTT
>NC_090736.1:55529632-55534632 GCF_036898095.1 Palaemon carinicauda | reverse complement strand
GGTTGTTGTTACTCTATGATGCCCTTGACCCATAGGCACTAAATTAGAGCTGATGCTTCCTGTCATTTGGACGGATAATTATCTAAAGCAATGGATCCCAACGTTTTTGCAATCGCGACCCAAAACTGTGAAACCCACGCGACCCCCGACTATCACCTACTTGACTTTCATTTTATTTTTTTCATTAAGGAGAGAAAAAGAAAAAGTATCTTAAAAAAATCACTAAATCATTTTTTTATTATTTATTGGCAAACTAAATAACAGTATTAATCAAATCTAAAATCACATAAAGAGGATAATCATTCTTGCAATATTAATAACATACATAGTTTTCCACACCTATCAAAACTAAAAATATATTCAAGAATTTTGTAATTATTCATCGGGAAACTAAATCCCAGCAACACATTAATTCACAAAAAGACGCTAATAATCCTTGCAATATTATCACTTATGATAATGCAAGGATTATTAGCTTCTTCAGTTCATGATCTCTTCAAGGAGAAATCGGTGACTCACTTATGGTGTGCTATGTATCAGTAATACTCCAAAGTCAGCATGACAGCCTTGCGTTATCTTGTTCCATGTTCCTCTACCTACTTGTGTGATGCAGGGTTTCCAACTCTTGTCAATATAAAAACGAAGAACAGAAACAGATTTGATATCAGCGATGAAATGAGAATGGATCTAACCAACTCTCAGCCATGAATTTCAAGGCGTGCTTCTCAAATGCAAAATTAGGCATCACACTATGTAGAGTCTGAAAGCTGTAGAATATATATATATATATATATATATATATATATATATATATATATATATATATATATATATATATATATATATATATATATATATATATATACTGTATATATATGTATATATACATATATATATATATATATATATATATATATATATATATACACACACACATAAATATATATATATATATATATATATATATATATATATATATATATATATATATATATATATATATATATATATATATATATATATGTGTGTGTGTGTGTGTGTGTGTCTGTATGTATGTACAGAAATATATATACATATATATATATATATATATATATATATATATATATATATATATGTATATATATATATATATATATATATATATATATATATATATATATATATATATATATATATATATATATATATATATATATGGTAATACTAAAAGAAGGATTATGCTCTTTCTGTAAATAAGATTATTTGATTAATGGCATGATTTACCTTGCCAATAAATAATTACACAATACTAGATTATTATTTTTCAAGTTTGATAGTTGCGGAAAACTATGTAAGTTTCTTCACTACGATCAAAAGCTTGATTTTCATTTTACTTTTTTGTTAAGGAGATAGAAATGGTATCTTTAAAAACTCATTAGATAATTTTTTAATTACTTATTGACAAACTAAATCACAGCATTGATCAAATTTTAACTCACAAAAAGATAACAACAATTTTTGCAATATTATTAACATACAGAGTTTTTCACAGCTATCAAACCTAAAATAATATTCAATAATTCTGTAATTATTCATTGGCAAACTAAACCACAGTATTGACAAAACATTAATTCACAAAAAGACGCTGATAATTCTTGCAATATTATACACTTTATAATATTGTAAGGATTATTTGGAACCTGGCGATGTTTTCAAGATTGGTTTCCCGACGCCAGTTTTCCAGTTTAGAAACAAAGGCCCGGAAACTGTCTTGAAAAAAAAAAGGAGAGAATTTGTTTCCCTTTCTTAAAGCTTCAAATTTAGCATGTGCATTTGGTCGAAAATGTCAGCAATATCTGCAATGTATGCAACCCTTTTAATCCATGCTTCATCTACAAAGTGACCCACAAGTTCTCTTTTTCTTGAACCTCCAGGAATAACTATATTCCATCTTTCATCTAAAAGACAAGGCTGACAATGTTCCCTTTTGGTAACTAACGTACTTTGTGTAGAAAAGGACTTCGTGGTCAGCACTGAAGTCTTTGCTCAGTTTTTTGAATAGCCGAGTGTTGAGTGCTGTAATTTTTACATAATGTACAACTTTGATACCAGAATCAAGCACTTTTTGCAGAGAGGCAGGGAGAGTCTTACTGGCGACCCCCTTACCCCCTTGCTAAGGCTTCGCGACCCACTGGTTGGGATTCCTTGATGTAAAGATATGGGTCACCGTGGAAATTTTTGGACATAGGTTCAATGGCCATCTTATACCAGCAGTCGAGGAATATTGCAAGGAAGATAAACATCCTTTCAACGTTATATTGATACTAGATAATGTCCCTAAACATCCCACACATCTGAATGACCTGGACCCAAGTGTGAGTGTCATTTTCGTACTTCCAAGCACTACCTCTCTCATTCATCCCATGAACCAAGGCATCATACTCGTGGCTCTTCAAGCAGTACCATCCATGACGTACCATATGTCCGGCAGTTGATGATATAACAGAATATCATGTCACGAATATTTCGGATTTTGAACATTAATACTCCTTAGTACGAACTGACTCAAACAGCAAGAATGGTGTATGCAGGAAACTGTGCCCTCAATTTATTCAGGATTTTAAAAGTTCTGATGAACCAGTATAGGATGTAAAGAAAAATTTGGTATCCCTCAGTAAGGAACCTGAGATAGATCTGAAAGAAGATTCTGAATAGTTGATTACGGCTCGCGACCGACCACTAACTATTGAAGAATTTTTCTAGTCTAAACTCCTATAAAGGAACAATAGAAAATTGAATAAATTTTCTCTGATCCAGAATCAAGAAACTCCAAACATGAAGAAATGCAATGTGGTTTTTATCAATCAAAGTGTATATAAATCATTGATTCCTAGGATCCTACAGCCAGCTGTTTTGCCCAATCGCCTAATGGTACTTTCCATCCATAAATGGAAATTTTTGAAGACCAGAGGAAGAACGTTATCCTACAAAATATAGGTCAGTTTCTTGAAAGAGTAAAAAAAAAAGAATGCTCTAGAGTGTCAACTGACTTTGACGATGGTGAACCACCGCCATCGACGTCAAGTTTTACAGCAAGGGAACCTCATACAGAAGCTTCGTCATTACCAAAATCCACATTGTTATGATCCTCCGACACCTAATTCACCGCATCCAGCTCTACCTGGAATCGTATCTCGTAAGCAAAAGAGATGCCAAGATTAAAGTAAAGTGCTCATAGATGATGTGTTAATATTACTGTATGTTGATAGTTTAACGTTGTATCTGAATTTTTATAAAGTGATAGCAGGTTATACGTACTGCAATGTGTATAAGGAGCACATGGGTTTCTTTATCTAGAGAAATTCTGACCTATATAAAAAATAACCAATTAGTAACGTAGGATGTAGTACATACATGAGTACACAAACACACACACACACACACACACACACACATATATATATATATATATATATATATATATATATATATATATATATATATATATATATATATATATAGATAGATAGATACACACACACACACACACACACACACACACACACACACACATATATATATATATATATATATATATATATATATATATATATATATATATATATATATATATATATATATATATATATATATATATACATATACATTCTTAAACATAAAGTAAGAGCTTTTCCTGGCAGTAATGACTCTAGAGAGGAAAGCCTGGATTCCTTGGAGTGGGCGGCGCTTTAATTACGAAGAAGAAAAGAAAAAGAAAGTATTCTGCGTAAAGCTTATTTTAATTCTCACAAGAATAAAGATAAAGAAAAACTGATACAGTGTCTCTTTAAAGTAACCTTAGAAGGCGTAGCAGTGCTTCGTTTAATTAACATATAAATTTGAAAATGTAATCAAGACGAGAAAAATCTTAATGATCCACTTAGTATGCCTGGGATCATAGTGAGGACAGGGCAAAGAAAACACTGTGGAGGAACTGCTAAAATGTCTTGGTGAATATAAACTTGAGTCATGAAAGGATCGCCTATCATGAGGATTATCATGATAAACTCTCATGATATAAAAGAGCATGTAAAAGAGCATGAACATTTTGTGTATTTCTAAAAGATGTAATGTTATTTAATTTTGAAACAACGCTCAATATCAGTTTAAGAAATTCCTAACTTATAATTTCTTTATTATATTATGGTGGCCTATGTGGCAAGGTCCCTGACTGGTGATCGCCAGTCTCTAGGGCATTAACCTGCTTGCTAGGGCAATGTCACTGTCCTTTGCCTCTGCCATCCATGAG
Source organism: Palaemon carinicauda (assembly GCF_036898095.1). Taxonomy (NCBI): domain Eukaryota; kingdom Metazoa; phylum Arthropoda; class Malacostraca; order Decapoda; family Palaemonidae; genus Palaemon; species Palaemon carinicauda. Next base: position 55,530,341 of record NC_090736.1, on the reverse strand, counting down.
CAGACTTTAAAACCTTTAAAAACTCTCACGATATAGAAACTAATGTCTTCAACCCTACCTTTTGTGTATTTCTGAAAGATGTAATGTTATTCGATTTTGAAATGACGTTAATTATCAATTCATGAAGCATTATTTTTAACTCATATTTTCTTTATCATAATTACCTTTATTAAAACTTTCATGAAATAGCATACAATGATAATAAGAAAAATGACCTTCAGCAAACCAGCAAACCAATACACACACACAAACACACAAACACACACACACATATATATACATACATACATATATATATATATATATATATATATATATATATATATATATATATATATATATATATATATATATATATGTGTGTGTGTGTGTGTGTGTGTATACAATCATGTAAATATATATATATATATATATATATATATATATATATATATATATATATATATGTATGTATATATATATATATATATATATATATCAAAATGAATAATTTTCCCAGTATACATGATAAATAAAATGAACAAACAATTTATGAAAAATTACATATATGTATACATATATACATATGTATATATACATAAACATACGTATATATATATATATATATATATATATATATATATATATATATATATATATATATATATATATATAAATGAGTGTGTGTGTGTATGTGTGTATGTATGTATATATACATATACATGCACAC
>NC_090736.1:55502132-55522132 GCF_036898095.1 Palaemon carinicauda | reverse complement strand
TATATATATATATATATATATATATATATATATATATATATATATATATGTATATATATATATATATATATATATATATATATATATATATATATATATATATATATATATATATATATATATATATATATATATATATATATATATATATATATATATATATATATATATATATATATATATATATATTGGTGTGCTACTGTCTTAAGCACACATTTGAGTATGAGTTGTTTTCAGATGTATTTAAATGGTTTACTGAATACATCTTAATGGTTTTTAAGTTTTATTGTGAATAAACAACTGAGTTAAACATCTCCATCACTGGAGGAAGCTGTGTTGGTCCTCATGACCAATTCTGGTGAAGTTTAGATATGAACTGAACAAATTACCGATATCACAAATATCGTATGGTTGCCTTAACTTAACCAAGTGACGGAATCGGAAGACACCTGCATCCGGTGACGTCACAAACTTTCACACGAAGAGACAATGTGTTGACATTAAGAAAGAATGGCAACTTAGCATTTTACATCCTGCTTACAATTTGAATGACTACAGCAAATCTCACGGTTAGCTCTTCCAACCAACATGACATATTACGTCATTTGTTTTAAACATGTAATATTACTATTCTAACTATTACATTAGCTCGGCCAGCTATCTCAATTTTTTTTACAAAAATTTAACAACAAGCCGAAACATGGTTATTAGGTGTGACTGGACATACGTATTATTCATTGTTTAACATTAGCTATATCCAACTGAGGACGAATGTCCAAATAGGCACATCAAAAATCCATAACAATAATGCATACAAAAAAGATATTACCAAAGCAAAAAGAAAAATGCATGATAAAACCAAGATCATATATATGGTACATTGCTAGCAAATGATTACATGGTACCAAAAAACAAAACAAATTCTGACTTACAAATGATTCGGTAACTTGATAAAGAATAATTGTTACCTTTGTCAGAAACAAGATACTTAATTTTTAGTGCACAAATACGAATTCCTGGTACGTACACGTACCACGGTTTCGTACATATATATATATATTTATATATAGGGCTGATACATTTTATTAGATGCCCATAGATTCTGTTATATATCTTATTATATTTTTTTTTTTTTCTCTTTTCTTTTTTTAACATTCCGGCTTATATATTTTTATTAGATGCCGAGAGAAAAAAATGATTTATATCCTTTTTTATTTTATTTATTTTTTAAATGTTATTTTAAATGTATTTTTAACAATGCAAATGTAGAGAATTTCTTTAATTACATATTACTAGCGTACTAATCAGCTTTTCATACAAACATCATCCTGACAAATTACTCCCTTAGCGAATGAGGTGGCCACTCATACAGCTTTGAATTGGATCAGGTAGGGGGTATTGTCAGGGCTATTCAACTCGTTCCTTTGTAGCTGCTTGCTGTGCCGTAACCTACGCCAAACAAGGATGTTCACGGCGATAAAAATTAACACCGTGACACACAAACTAGCCAGTAATATAGGGTGAAGAATCTCTTTGTAAGTCGGTGACAGGTGGTCCTTTTTGGTAAGTTTCATCAACCGCTTTGCCACACTTCCGTTGTAGGGGAGAGGAAGTGCGGGCATTGTAGAGGTCCACGTGAAGTTCGCGAAGTAAGCTCGTTCTCTGATGATTGTCCGTAGGCCAGTCACCATGGAATTCGGGGAAGTCCCGATACAGCCATCTGCTGCGACGAAGATGTGGTTGAAGGATGTGGATCCGTCAGGGCATGATACATTGAAGCCGTCCTTGTCGTATCGTATCCACGAGCCATTATTTAGTCTGCAATTGAATTCCTTATTGTCAAAGGGATAAAGCTTATCCAGACAATTTTCACTTGTATGGAAGAGAGCACCGTCTAGCACTATACCTAACTCGCATGAATCCATTAAGTTTTTACGGAATTCAAATGAGTCAGCTGTACATATTTTTCTATCCATTGCGTCTGAACAGTGAGTTAATTGATTTAAGTCTTTAATGACCGTATATGTTTCCTTGTCTGGGGAAATCAATACGTGTCCTGTCAAACTGGATATTACTGGATTTGAGTGATTCGTCATGAAAGTCGGAAATGGTGATATCCTGTAAGATTACCAGGCATCAGAAGAATCAAAGGGAATTGTAATCCTAATCTTGTTATTATCTATGTTTACTGTAATTAGGCTGTAATAAAATTCTAACCTATGTTCGTCTAACAAAGGAACATAGCCTAGTTTATCCCTTCCGTTCTCCAGAACTAATTTTAAGTAACGTATAGGCAACAAATGGGGCGACAATACACCTTTAGTTGCTAACGTGATAGCTTCTACATAATCCTTGGATTTCTCAATGAAATGTGCAATTCTGTTATGTATGTGATCTATCTTTGAATCATAATACGTTAATGTTGCCAACAAATCCTGTACTTCCATAATTTGAACGATATTATCTGAATGTTCATTTAACAAATCCATAATTTTATTGATTGAAGCTAACTGATCCCTTAGTTCTGACATAATCAATTCATCTTTATGAGTCAAGAACTCAATTTTCTTATTTTGATTACTAATTTTAAGACGATTGGAAAGTCCTAAATCTAAACTTGCAACAGACCCAAAGATGCTTAATGCAGCATAAATGAACGGATTCCGTCTTTCTTTATGTTCGTATCCTACAGTCCACATCAAAAGGTCATAAGCCAAAGATCCTGTCTCTCCAGTCTTATTTTTCAAGTCATCAGATAGCATCTCTGCAACTTTTAATGTTGATCCAAGCAAACTCTTAGTAGTCAAATGAAAATGTCTCCTATGCAACTCATCCAATGATGCAGAAAACCTTGAAATGGCGGTTCTTAAGCTAGTGACATCATTCTCTTGAAGAAAAATTGCTTGCATATGCACTTCGACAATTACGTTGGTTGATGTAATAAAAATGTCTTCTTGTCTTTCAACTATATTGCCATATTTAAAATATATATTCTTAGTCTTAGAACTCATCCCATACGAAAAAAATGTCTGAGCGAACAATATCACTCCCAACAACAAAAAATTCATCTTGGAAACCTGTAACGAGAAAAAATATATGTAATTACTCCTGTATTAAAAAGAAAACTTTTAGTCACAAAATAAAAATTTTCCTCACTTCTCTTTTTAATTTCTTATGTGAGACAATGGTACTATTCTCTCATCCGTGGGTTGGGCTACGTTTTGAATTCTAAACCTATTGGCCGTTAATGTTTCCAAAATGTTAAATGGGCCTTCAAACTTTGGTGTTAGTTTATAGTTGAGCCCTTTTCTGACATTGATTTGAATACAGATGTTATCACCCACGGTATATGTTTTAGTTGGTTTCGCTATTTTATCATGATTCCTTTTCATTATGATTTGTGATTCTTCTAAATTCTTTCAAAGGATATCATATCGACTTATACTTGCATTTATACATTCTTTTAAAGGATTTGATAGATTAGTTGTAGGCGTTAATACATGGAAAGGTGTTCTAACTGGGGTACCATACAATGCTTCATGCGGTGACATTTTAATTGATATATGATATGAATGATTCAGAGTACTCAGTGCCGCTGGTATTGCAATATCCCAGTTGGGGTCTGATCCCCCTAGTGTTACCCTTAATATATTTAATATCTTCCTATTTGCTCTTTCCACTAGCCCATTCGACTCTGGGTGATATATCATGGTATTAACCTTCTTTATGTTGAGGAATTCACACAATGAGGTAAGAAAGTGATTATTAAATTCACCACCCGAGTCTGAGATTATCATGTGTGGAATTCCATGTTTACAAATGTAACACTCGTAAAACTTCCTAGCGCATTCAATCGCAGTTTTAGTTTTAAGCTCTATTAGTTCTGTATATCGAGTTAAAGCATCTATAATTACTAAGAGGTGCTTATTTCCTCTGTCTGACTCGTAAAATCCTGTTAACAAATCTAAATGTATTCTTTCAAAGGGTTGATTGGGAACAGGATAAGCTCCTAGGCTGACAGGTGTTTTCGTATGCCCTTTGTTTTCCTGACATGTGCGACAATTAGCTATGTGTCTTTTTATATCTGTAAGCATAGTATGCCAATAAAACAATGATTTGGCTTTCTGTGACATTAATGAGAACCCAGGGTGTCCATGTAATGGATTTGAATGCAACCAATTCAGGACAGTGGAAACAAGTGAGTTTGGTACTACTACCTGGTCGTTAGTTACATGTGGTGTATTGCGGGTTTTCCTTGTCACAGTCCTACACAGAATATTATCTTTGATTACATAATTCTGCTGCTTATACTTTATATATTCTTTTTCTTTATGATTGCCTTTCAAAGCATTTATAATTGTTTCTATTTTCTGATCTTTTCTTTGCTCAGTCTGTAACAATTCAGCACTCCAGCCTAAATCTTCTTGTTCAGATATTGTTTTTACAATAGGCATGGATGTTGATATATCTATTAATTCAGCTAAAGACTCCGTACAAGATGACACGGGGTTGCGTGATAATGCATCCGCAATGATATTTGCTTTCCCAGGTAAATACCCGATTCTTGCGCCAAAATCTTGAATGATTAAATGCCACCGAGTTCGTTTAGGGCTGTGATTGAAGCCTTTAAAGAACTCTGTTAGTGGTTTATGGTCAGTAAGAACCTTAACGGGATAACCGTAAATTATGAACTTAAAATGCACTAGCGAATTAACAATAGCTAGTCCTTCCTTGTCTATTACTGCATACTTACTTTCGGAAGTTCTCAATTTTCGAGAATAGAAAGCTATCGGGAAAAACTGTTTATCATATTGCTGAAGCAATACCCCTCCTACTCCTAAGTCTGAGGCGTCTGTTGCAATGAAGAATTCCTTACCGAAGTCAGGAAATTTTAAGATAGGAGAACTACACAGTTCATCTTTCAAAGTATTAAACGCCTGTTGATGTTGCTCAGACCATATGAAATCTACGCCCTTCTTCGTAAGATCAGTTAAAGGAGCGGCTATTATTGAATAGTTGCGTATAAAACGCCTGTAATATCCACTACAACCCAGAAATTGCTGTATTCCCTTGACATTAGTAGGTATGGGAAAATTACATATAGCCGACACCTTATCATGGACTACTTTAAGACCTTGGCTTGACACTATGAAAACCAAATATATTAATTCTGTTTTGAAAAATTCACACTTACTAATCTTTACCCTTAAGTTATGTTGTCTTAATCTCTGTAGTACTAGTTCTAACTTACGTAGATGTTCCTCTAAGGTGTTGGAAAAGATTACAAGATCATCCATATAGGCATGCAATATATCCCCTAACAAGTCTCCAAACACTATGTTAATCATTCTTGTAAATGTTATAGGAGCACAACGTAAACCAAAAGGCATCCGTAAAAATTCATAATGTCCCCTGGCTGTGCTGAAGGCTGTGTATGGGATACTATCTTCTTCTAATGATATCTGGTGAAAGCCTTTAAGTAAGTCCAAACTGGTAAAATATTTGTTCTGACCTAACAAAGACAAAATATCGTCAGTACATGGCACTGGGAATCGATCAGGGATCGTTTCCTCGTTTAGACGACGAAAGTCGACGCAGATACGCCATGTTCGATCTTTTTTCGGTACAACTATTAAAGGAAAATTATAAGGGCTATTTGATTTTCTAATGACTCCTTCCTCTAACATTTTACCTACTTCATCATTTATTTCATTCTGGAATTTCATAGGGAGTCTGTACGAGGGTACATATATAATTTTCTGCTTGTCTTTTAACCTAATTTGATGCTCGATCACATCTGTTTTTCCTAAGGATCCATCCGTAGTGGAAAAGACATCTGTATATTTATTTAAAAGTTCAAAAATTTTCTGCTGAATTTCTTCGTCTTGAATGTCCTTACTGATTTTATTTTTAATAGATCGTAAAAGGGATTCATCCGCAACTGATTGAGAGTGATTGATTTCAGCAACGGTAAGAATACGATGTTTATAAACTTCTACATCCAAGATATGTTGATTTTTGTGAATTACTAAAGTGTTATTTAAATGATTACAGACTTCGATATTACATTGCTGATGTGAGCCTACTGTATAAATAGCTTGTGTGACAGACAATCCGTTGGTTTTCAAAGTATCGGAAAGGATTAATATTTCAGATCCCGGTAGTGTTTTCTTTATTTGCACTATTAAATTCGAAGGTATGTTTGGTTCGATATATTGCGTGCAAGATGATATTACGGGTGAACGAGAATTCTGCTGGGTCGCGTATATTATTTCTTTATTAGTGAGACAAGTTATTGGTTCTTCAACGTACGTTACGGTTACATTTGTCGTCTCCTTTTTATCCAAAACTGACTTTAAAGTATTAGAAGACTTATAGAATTTCCCTTTGATATACACGCCGTGCTTTGCAGGAGCTAAGATAATGTTTTGATTTCCCATAGATGGGTATCCTATAATTACAGCTGGATACATATTAATGTTTTTCACAACAACAAATGTATCGGCAAACGTGCGATTACCGACTCTGAACTGAATATGAGTTATGCCTATGACGTTTAATTCATTATTTCCTATACCTGAAAGTCTGATTCCTGATTTTTCAATCGGAAAGCTCTAAAACAACAAATGATGCGTCTTCAAATCCATAATATTACGTGGACTACCAGAGTCAAAAAATAACGTAAAGGATTTGTTTTCTAAATTTACAGCATATAAGGTTGGCCGTAACTCATTTTGGCTTATTATCGTATGAATACGTTGCAAATCTACGGGAGCATGCACTGTTTTACTTAATTCGGCCGTGTGTTTCATAGGAAAATCTATTGTCTCACAATTATCTGATAAAACATTAAATTGATTATTCAATACTATTGATGTTGACATAAATGACCTTGACCCAACATCACTCTCTTCCCCTCTAGAGTTAACTATGTGGTATTTGCTTTGCTCTGCACATTCTGAAAATTAGGCTGACTTTGCGAGGTCTGGTTTGACGGCCCAGGCTCAGCGATATTTGAAGAAGTGTTTGTTTGTTTCGGACTCTGAACTGCATTGACATTTTGTTGTTTCTTCTTATTGTTAAAATGAGGATTTTTCTTTTTATTTCCATATGGAACTGACTGTGGAATTGACTGTGTATTTCTAGGATATTGTTGTGTCTTACGCGCGTAACACTGACTATAAGAATGTGATCCTGTGTTGTGAACTGAACAAAATTCCGTTCTACAGTCTGCGCTTATGTGACCTTGACGTTTGCAGTTGTAACACGTCACTCCCGCTACTGGATTATTAATTACGTTCACTGTTTGTGGTTTTGTTTCATTCTTAGCAAAAACTTGAGTTAACACGGGATCAAGATCTGGACACTTGGACATGTGTTTCTTTATCTGTTTATAGACATCCAATTCCGTACTTGCAGGCATTAACTTCTTATCAAAGCACCGCACTAAAGCTTCAGGCAACATAAGTGTCATGCAAGTTAAATACATTAATCGTAAAAAATCTTTCACGGAGATATTATCGTTAGTAACCCAAGTGGAATTACCTAAAATGTCCTGATATTCGTTAAGCCTATCAGCTATGAGAGCTGCTCTCTCAATAACATTAAGCCGATTCATAGTGGCTTGATTAAGTGTATTTCGTAACGTTAACACTACATCCAAAGCTTCCTCACCCCCATAAATCGCGCGTAACCTAACTTTGAAATCATCCCAAGTAACTGCTTCCTGAAATGAAACACCTCTTAAATACGCACTCGCATCCCCCTTAGAAAAATCTATAAAACTTTTAGCTTCTTGTAATTGTACAAAAGGATCTACGATTTGTTTGGCATTTAAATGGGCATCAACGGATGAAATCCATGACTCCACATTTTGTGGCAAGAATCCGTTGACACGGCCTTGAAAAGGAAGGATTACTGACCTGGCATTTACAAGCGTCACAATTGGAGGAGGATTAGCCTGGCCTACACCACTAGGTCCAGGGGTAGGGCTGACAGGAGGAGCCATGACTGCTGTATTTTTTTTTTTTTTTTATCTCTTTGACCCCTTTCAATCCTATCAAAATATCTATATGAGTACAGACGCCCACTGCGTAAACGCATATGTATAATAAAATTCCCCCAACAATGTTACTAATCCCAATACATTTCCCCCCAAGAGTTTATGAAAGAAAAATGAATTAGCACAAAGAAAGAAAAATTCTAAATGAGAATTCGGAGTTTCTTATAACAAAGTTTAGGAATTCACTCACCCCAGTAATAATTGACTAACGACTTGTGATAACTACACTTCACTGCCCAAACTGAAATGAATACAAAATCTCTGTACTTAGCTTTATATGAAGTCGACACGTCCTCTCTCTCTCTCTCTCTCTCTTGATGTTTTGTTAGCGATGTCTCGTTCTAGTTTCTTGTTGAATGTAGTTCTTCCTGGATATGTCTTGCAATTGTTGAACGCCAGTCCTTGGGTTTCCTAGGATGTTGATTGAAGATTCAATTTGTATACTAACATATGTTGGTGTTAGCATTTCCGTTGGACTTAGTCAAAATTGTAGATTCTTGTAGATAGTTTTGAGTTCTTGAAGATCTTTATCAGGTATTACAGCTTTTATTTTGAAGTCTTGAAGATCATTCTCTGGTTTTACAGCTTTTATGTTGAAGTCTTGAAGATATTTCTCTAATTCTTAGAGTTTAATCGCTGTCTTAGAGTTTAATCGCTGCCACCATTTATTGGTGTGCTACTGTCTTAAGCACACATTTAAGTATGAGTTGTTTTCAGATGTATTTAAATGGTTTACTGAATACATCTTAATGGTTTTTAAGTTTTATTGTGAATAAACAACTGAGTTAAACATCTCCATCACTGGAGGAAGCTGTGTTGGTCCTCATGACCAATTCTGGTGAAGTTTAGATATGAACTAAACAAATTACCGATATCACAAATATCGTATGCTTGCCTTAACTTAACCAAGTGACGGAATCGGAAGACACCTGCATCCGGTGACGTCACAAACTTTCACACGAAGAGACAATGTGTTGACATTAAGAAAGAATGGCAACTTAGCATTTTACATCCTGCTTACAATTTGAATGACTACAGCAAATCTCACGGTTAGCTCTTCCAACCAACATGACATATTACGTCATTTGTTTTAAACATGTAATATTACTATTCTAACTATTACATTAATATATATACATACATATATATATATATATATATATATATATATATATATATATATATATATATATATATATATATATACATATACATACACACACACACATATATATATATATATATATATATATATATATATATATATATATATATATATATATATATATATATATATATACATATACATACACATATATATATATATATATATATATATATATATATATATATATATATATATATATATATATATATATATACATACATACATACAACATAAATGTAAAAAAAAAAGAACCATGAAATTCCCATCATCATTTACTTGTATTGACGAAGTGTGGCAAGTTGTCCTCAGTCCCGAACACAGAACCTGCTCTAGAAAAGGAGATATTCATTTCTGAAAGGAGACTCAAAATGTGAGCGCATCCTCATACACTCTTTTCTGAATAGCATTATCAATTGAAAATTATGTTTTGAAATTATATGCAAAACTTGTACATGAAGAAATATATGCAAAGTATTCATAAATGTTTTTTTTTCTTCCATAATGTTACGGTAAAATTCTCTAATTGCTTTTTGGTGGCAATATTAATCCTTTTATCAGCACGAAAGAGGTTTTTGAAAAATGCTGATATCGCCATATTTTCCCTGGGAAAAAATTCCATTCGAATATGACATTTTTGATTGAAATTCCCCACCTTTGGTTGTTTAAAACATAGCAAGGGAAGTCCTGGACAGCTCAGTTCGTTACAAAGACTTACCGCAGTTTAAGAGTCGTTCTTTAGGAGTCTCAAAGGAAATACTTCGCTGCCGTAAGTGACTAATGCATAGATGCTGATTTTAAAACAAATAATTTGGGTTAATCTAAATATTCTGCATACTGGGCAAGTGTTTTTCACTTGTATTTATAAGTTACATGGTGTGACTTTATAGAATATGTAGGCTATACATCAAGACATTTTTCTAAACTAAAAAAAAAACACTGTTGTGGGAAATATCTGAAATGACTGGATAGTAAACACCTAGAGACCCAGGCTATGTGAAGAGTCATTGTTATTTTTTATGAACGTTTTATTTTTTATCAAAACAAAACATGGAAGCTCAATTGAGATAGAAAAAAAAAACACCGATTCTAAATCGAGATGAAAAAACATTGATGTTCAGTTGACACGATAGTGCCCAAGAGAGTTCTGCAGTTTGCTTTAAACTTATTCTTTTTTCTTTTCCCATGAGCTGATGATTGTTTTAATTCTTACAACCTACAATTTGCTCTCCACAACAACAAAAAATGTCTAGACCCGTAAATAAGTCTAGATAAAAAGCATCACCATTATGATAATAATGTTAAAGTAGTTCTTTAAATTTTTCGACTATTCTAATCCCCAACATTTGGCGTATCGTTTGACAACATACAAACATACATACATAATTGTCCTTTCATTCCGTTAGGAACGCGAGTCTCTCTCTCTCTCTCACTCTCTCTCTCTCTCTCTCTTAGTTTGTATGTAGCTGTATATACTTGAGAGAGAGAGAGAGAGAGAGAGAGAGAGAGAGAGAGAGAGAGAGAGAGAGAGAGAGAGAGAGAAGGCTCAAAGAGATTTTCCCGGGCTTTCAGCTTTATCTTCCTAATCCAACTGAAGGAAGTGACTGCAATATTAGTTTAGTGAGATACGTGCTACTATATGGTCATGAGTCATGGTATGCCAATGAAACAATATCCAACAGATTTTGTATATTTGAGAACAAATTCCTTAGAAGGCTTTTGGGAGTTAAATTGCCCGTCAGGATTAGAAATGAAACTATAAGAGAGATTACTCGAGTGCCATATGAGGATGAGATCATGGTGAGGGGTAGATGGAGATGGTTTTGGCAGACTCTTCGTATTACACAAGAGATTGGTTCACCAAAATTTTAACTGGGCTACACAAGGTACTAGAAGAGTCGGAAGATCCAGCCCTATATGGCTGAGGACTATGAAGCGTGAAGTAGATGAAGAATGGAAAAGTATTGAATTAAAAGCTCAAGAAGGAGAAGACTGGCGAAATCTAACCGAGGCACTTTGTGTCAATCGGTGCAGGAGATAATGATGATGATATACAGTATATATATATATATATATATATATATATATATATATATATATATATATATATATATATATATATATATATATATATATATATATGTATATATATATATATATATATATATATATATATATATATATATATATAAATGTATATATATATATATATATATATATATATATATATATATATATATATATATATATATATATATATATATATATATATATAATCTGCATATGTATTGGCTCTTATGGAATCCTGATGAATATTGTAACGAGCCAAGAGTAGGTTGTGACTCAAAAGGCAGCAATTGAGTAACTTTATTACAGAACCTCAGTTTATATATACATCAATTTCAGGCAAGAAGGCCATAACATATAACAGGCTGTTTCCTGTTCAACCAACAACGGTTTCAGTTAATATTTAACGGAGAGAAAAACAGACAAGTTGATTCAGGTCGTTATCAGTGCGAGGGGAGAGCTAAGATACAATGGAGACTATATACAAAAAAAAAAAAGAAATGTCGTAACTATGTACGATCGTGTGATACACGATTGGTACATGGGTTCCCCCCTAAAAATGACATACTGTACATTTCTTCGCGGCACACCTGAACCTGGAGTGGTAGTAGCAAAATTACGGCCGATGGCGGCAGTAAGTGGCTGTAGAAGTCGTTGGTTGGGGCGCAAGAGAGTGGTGGGTGATGGGTGGCTTTGTCGTCACTCCGGCTCGTCACAGGGTAGGCGTGTGAGTCCTACGGCATTCACATCAGCTTCGGTTGACGTTGAATAGGTGTCCTCTCCGTCAGGAGTAGAGGCGTTGATGGAGGTCTTCAAGGTCTTGAAGTGGCTGTCCATAAGGGCGTCGGCATCGGTTAAAGCAGCGCGTACAGGTTCGGGTAAACAGTAGATTCACCTCACGAGGGGAGCCGTCTGCGGCAGGTTGTAGGTGAGCAATACTGGTCATTCCCCTGAGGGCGAGCGAAGCCCTTTGGTCCCCCAACGGTTGTTAAGAGAGCTGAAGAAGCTTTACTATAAGGGCAGCTGGTGATGGCGAGTACTGCTGCAGAAGGTATGTTTTGAGGGCGTCATAGTAACAGTGAGGATGGGGGGGGGGGAGATGATCAGTCCGTGGTCACCAATATGACGAGCCAAGAGTAGGTTGTGACTCAAAAGGCTTGATGAAAGCAATTGAATAACTTTATTACGGATCATCGGTTTATATATACATCAATTCCAGGCAAGAAGGCCATAACATATAACAGGCTGTTTCCTGTTCCACCAACAACGGTTTCTGGTAACATTTTATGGTGAGAAAAAGAGACGAGGAAGGAACCCAAGAAAGAAAGAGAGAGAGAGAGAGAGGGCGAACAAGCTGAGTGAAGAAGAGAAGGCGTAAGGACGAGAATGCAGACGTAACCAGCTTTGTCCGAGATGTCCTAACGAGTTGCCTCCCGCCCTCATTTCCAACGACAAAACGCCAGACCTGAGATTTCTCCGTCCCTGTCAACCGTCGAGAGCTGCTGAGAAGAGTAGTATATTCTTTTTGTATTATTTATCTACCATCTTGACTGTTCCCCTATTTGCTGGAGTGTAGTTTAATCAAATGATTCTCTTTGTTTAGTTCAGTGCTTCCTAAGTACTCAATCAAGAAACATTCACCTTTGACTAGTTGTAAATAAAATTATGTTTTCTTTTGCGAGTTTTCTTTCTATATTTCCTATTGTCTCTAATTGGTTGTACTTGAAAAGTCCCCATTTCATTAATTAATTCAACAGAATCTGGTTCCATCCCCACGAGGATCGTAACAATTACCCATGATGAAATCCAACCCTAGTATAGCTTCGATTCCTGGAATTCCCAAGGTGTACAAGACAAAAAAATCATTTGTAAACTTCACAGCTCCCACCTTAAAGTTGACAATTGTGTATGCCTTGCGTGCAGTTTATTTCCTCCTGGCATATCGAGGATAATGGATGCCGCTGACTGTAGTGGGTTTGAGGAGAATCATTTTTCAATAAGCGAAAAGCTGGCTCCTGTGTTGATCAGTGCTAGAATGGACTTATTTGGTAGGTCAATCCTGACTGCCATCATTCCTAGCTGCCTATTAGGATATGTGGGGCACATGCCAACAACTTCACTTGCAATATTGCTGCCCCCTGCTCCTGTACCCAGTGTTGCGGGGGTGAGATCGGGGTACCAAGGCAGGTCCCTGTGCCTGCTCCACCGAGTCCATCATAGTCATTTCCACCGCTGCCACTGATGTCTGAGGGGGTGGGGGGCATCGATCTCTCTTGTCTCCTCCTTCTTCTGTTTCCTTTTCCTTGGATGTTTGGTTTGGGTGGGGGGGTTGGCTGTGCCACAGCCGGCTCGCCCTCGGTGTTTTTTGCTGGGCATTCTCGAAATAGATGACCATAGGCCTGACATGTAACAGTGGGGCGATCGTTACGTGGGGCACTCCACTCGTTGGTGCCCCTCTCCCCCACACTGCCATCATCTGAAGACTCTTCTCACCTACTGACTATATTCTTCCCTCTCCCGTTTTGAGGGCTGGTAAGTGCCTCTTATGGCTACCACCTTCTCGGGATTATGGCAGTTATTTTCAGTCATTTTTTCTTCTGGCAAACTGTCTAGAATGTTTTGTATCGCCATCACTACATCTGTTAACAAGCGATTGTCATCGAACAAATAACCACATAAATACGGGTTTACTAATCTGCAAATATGTTTATGGACATTTGCTTTTTATCTCCTTTTTAGAGAGTGGCACTCCGTGTAGCAAACGAATCACAACGTTAAAAAATGGGAGTTGCAAAACTAAGAGCGGATTCACCTTTCTGAATTTGGGTTTGTAATTTTCTTTTATGTCGCCCTTTTCTCACATCAGGTAGGGCGTGTTTCTAATTAAACGTCTTTTCATTTCAGTTTAACTTCTTAAACTGTCTTGTGGCCAACACATTACCTCCATTGCTGGAGCATCTTTCAGCAACCTAATCACATGAATTGCCTTCTCTCTTTCTGACCACCCATATGTGACTACTTTAAAGTCTCTCAAAAACACTTTGATTGATTGAAACCCTTCGTTAGGCCGTTGATCATCAAAAGTCCTAACACTTGCCTGGAGAACTGGCAATTTTTGAACTATGTTTTACATATCTCCCCTCCGCTATGCATGTGTAATTTCACTTGTGTGGGTTTGAACTTCATTCATATACATCGGATATGCTGTGGTTGCACACCGCTCCTCTTCTCATTAACTAAGAATCTGTTCCCCAACTCGGATAGGTTATCTAACTTATTTTCTAAATTCTGCTTTCTTTGTTCTCGTCTATATTCTTCATCGGCCTCACTATAACCAACTGGTCCTTTGTTTTCATCTCCCGAAGTATCTAGGCATCTTGAACTTTTATTTTACTGGCTTAAAAAACAACTTCGCTCACAGGATACAGAAACAGACGTATTTGTACACCTGACACCAATTATGTACCATGTCAACGGATAGTAAGACATCGGAACATGGTTTTCTTTTTTTACTTTATTACAAAAAAGGTTTTGAATACACTTGTACATAGCCGATACTCTCAGGTGAGTTCCTTATCTAATGATTGCTCGAATAGTATTGCTTAACCCTCGGCAAGTAAGATGCATTGTTGCATTATCAATATGCTGAATTTTTAGTTTTGTAAGAATTCTACACTGTGAGGGAAATGTACTGTCACCAATAGGTCTCAACACAATACCTTATCAAATAAGGACACATCACGTATAGCAGAGTTCAGTGATCGCGCCCTACCATTTGTGACAGTCATAGTACTCTTAAAAAGGTCATTAATCTCACTGTATAAAACGCATATTTTGCACACAAGGATTAGGACACCAGGATTTGGTACAAAATATTCAAATTGTTTAACTTTGAACGTAAGTACAGCAGACTCAAGCTCCTGATTCCTTGGACATTACAAACGCAAACACATTAAGAGTCCACCAATCTGACCATTTTAAACCCTGGAAGAGAAGTCATTTCCTAAGGTGCGTCGCTTTGATCATAACATTATCATTACCACATAAGTCTGCTCCACTTTCTGAATGTGTTTTTTATTGAAGGCTGATTTGCATGTGCAAATTGTCCATCTTAGTATATGACGGGATCAGACCATCGATAAGCAAAGGACGTTTATTTTGAAATAACTGTTACATAAATATGTATGTATATATATACATACATATATATGTATATATATACACACACACACACACATATATATATATATATATATATATATATATATATATATATATATATATATATATATATGTGTATGTACATACATACATACATACATACATATATATATATATATATATATATATATATATATATATATATATATATATATATATATGTATATATATATACACTGTATATATGCATACATGTATATATATATATATATATATATATATATATATATATATATATATATATATATATATATATATATATATATATAATATGTCTATACACACACACACACACATATATATATATATATATATATATATATATATATATATATATATACACACACATATATATATATATATATATATATATATATATATATATATATATATATATTTACATATACGTATGTATATATATATATATATATATATATATATATATATATATATATATATATATATATATATATATATATATATATATATATATACTTATATGTGTATATATATACATATATATATGCATATACATATGTATATACACATATATATATATATATATATATATATATATATATATATATATATATATATATATATATATATATACAGTATATATATATATGTATATATGTATACTGTATATATAGACAATGTTAAGTTCAGAGGATAGCAGTTCAAAAACGTTCCCTGTTAATATCAATGAACGAGAATGATTCACTTGTACGTTATATATATTATCTTCTCTTTATAAATTTAATCTATCACATTAGTGCAAGGAGCATCCTACATATTTTGACCTGTATGCCATGAACGTATTCATATCACGTAATATGTTTTCCTTTGGACTAGGATAAAGTAATGTGACATTTGCCAGGATCTTGCATATCAGGCAACTAATACTATTTAATTATTTTGCACCACTTAGTGTGTGTTGAGAATCATTTGCATTGAATTAAATTCCATTATTCTGCTTCTAATTAATGTATGCATGAAATTTGTCTGTTTATTGATACTTTTATAAAAATCAATATGAAAAATTGGCATTGACAAAATGGTGTAAATAAGTTTGAGTATTACTTTAAAATCATGGATAAATGTGGAAGTGTTTTTTCATTACTTGTTTTTTTATATTTCTTATCAACGCATTAAATAGAAACCAATAAATTACATGAAAAAGTGACAGTTTTTTATGTAACCTTTTTTAATTTGTCTTTTAAATGGCAGACTAAGAATTTCTTTCTAATTCCAAAATGCGTTTTAGTATGAACTTTATATATTAAAATATTATATATATTACGGCGGGCTTAATATACAACCTCTCGAGTTCCAAACTCAACTGTTTGTTTTTACATAAAATCTGTTACACTTGAAAATATTAATACTTGAGCTCTGAGACGTTTATATAACTCCCATATAAAAACACTGACTATCCAAAGTTCTCTCAAGTACACTCATAACAAACTGGCTAATCATTATTAAGAACTATTCAAACAACTTCTTACTTTGATTCATTGGACACAAGCAAGTATGAAATAAACACTGGTGATTGAAATAATACACTCTTTACACAAAATAAATGTATTCTATATGAATTACAATACTTTGAAAAGAAATTACATAAAAAAAAAAATCACACGAAAACTTAGATTAAGACGAAAAATGTTAGACTCTGAAAATTATATAATCACTTGACTCGAAATATCAAATGTGCATAAAAGCATTACATTAATAAATAAATACTTATGAATGTTACACAGTCGCCTGTTTCACTTGGAATTAAATTTTACACCATTAATTAGTCTTGACACTTATTAAAGAAATTACATAAAGTAACTAATAAACTTAGTATTTAGCTCACCAGTTAACCAGGTAACTTACAAAATTTAATATACTGCACGTTGCTTACTTGCACAGGGCCAGTTACAAAAATTTACACAATACCAACACTATCCACAAGACAATAAATTTAAAATCACCTGCCAAATTTACAGCAACGTTTTAACTTACTACACACGATATATGCTGGGGCACAAAATCACTTTTGAGAGGACACACTAGAGAGAGAGAGAGAGAGAGAGAGAGAGAGAGAGAGAGAGAGAGAGAGAGAGAGAGAGAGAGAGGGGGAGGAGGGAATTTTGGCTCTTTCACAGAACGGCTGTTTCTTTCCTACTGCTATGCAGCCCTGTGGGTGCATACATATGAATTTAGTAACTTCTCGAATATTCTAATAGATTATTCTGGTGGCTTGGGGACCGGACTCTGGCGCCGGCAGAGATATCAACTAGATAAAAATTATGGAGGTGAACCTTGTTTTCATGCAACTCCCTCTCTCAGCTGCTTAGCCTATCCACCATTCTCGGATATAAAAAAAAAAAAGATAAAATCTAACACTAAAGTTTGCGAGAACCTTTCAAAATATGTGGTAAATATAATAATTGTGTATTTGGGACAAACATGACGGAATACCTCATAAAAATATAAAAAAAAAAAAAATACATAAGACTGTGCATATCTGTATGGATCATATAGCACGCTTAAACAAATTACGCAAAACTTTGTAACAAAATATGTGAAATAAAAAGTTAAATCTTAAAACAAAAAAACGTAAATTTACATATACAAACTTAAATGGAGAATGAAACTAAATTAACGACAAGAGTCTTACTTAATTTACATGACAAACTTATACCTACATAAGAGGAACTCACCTATTCAGTGCATATATGAAAACATAAATAAAATACTTGAATAACTTATTCACTCTACATTAGACCAGCTTCGTAAGAATATATATATATATATATATATATATATATATATATATATATATATATATATATATATATATACACGCACACACATACACAAATATATATATATATATATATATATATATATATATATATATATATATATACACATACATACACAAATATATATATATATATATATATATATATATATATATATATATATATATATATATATATATATATATATATATATATATATATATATATATATATATATATATATATGGATGTGTGTGTGTAATGAAAAACTACTTACTTTTCAATATGTTTACAACAACTAAGATTTTTACTTCATTCCACTACATGTCTTGTAACTTATAATGCTTCACAGACTTTACCCATAGGCCACACTTTAATTGGAAACTGTAACAACTTGATATTGAAAGTCACCAGACCGTAATAAACTAAACTAATTTTTCTTTTTTTTTTTCTTTTCAGAAAACTCTGTTGTTTGCCGAACGTAATGTGAACTGCTCTGAGTATAGAATTCCCTTGACATAACCCGTTGCATATCATAATCAGTTCGCTTTGAAGGAACTTCATTATTTAAAATATCTTGTGAAGTTCAGGAGAGTCATCAAAGGTTAACCTCATTACTGTCGCTTAGATGACCTCGGTCATTTCATCACGTGTGTTACAAGAAAATGTTTCACAGGAAATTGTATGGAGGTTTAAGAGTCAGATAAGAATTAAACTACTAGTCATTTCAGAGAAGGACAAACGCCGTAGTACTAGAAGAGCTGCTTACTATAGCTAAAGTCTCTCTTCTACCCTTACAAAGAGGAAAGTATCCACTTTAGCGTCTGCAATCTCTCCATCCTTGTGAGCTAAGGATGGAGGGGTTTGAGGAAGGCTATAGATCTACTTGCTGTTATCTACAGCCCTTGCCTGGGCGTCCCTGGTCCTACCTTTGGTGAAGAGGGGCATTGGGCGCTGATCATATGCATTTTTGGTCAGTCTCTTGCCATTGTCCTGCTTCCTAGAGCAATGTCACTGTCTCTTGTCTCTGCAATTCATGAGCGGCCTTTGAACCTAAAAACAAATCGTTGGATTATAATCATATTCCAGCACACTACCTTTATCATCCTGACCTAATTAATGGCCGACATACCATATTGCTATATGTGTTATGTTATGAGTTTACTGGAGGATATTAAACCTAATCCAGTCTAACCTCTGTACCACACGTTGCCAATATCGCATTCTCCGTTTTCCTCTTCACACCAAATCTGCCTCTAATTATTTACAAAATATTTGAATATGACATCATGTATATACGTGTCATACATTAGTAATACAATATAATACAGTTACCATTATGTGTGACCATGAAAACCAGAGTTGGTCCAACGACCATGAAAGCAAAGGCTAATGCCGTTGTTAATGGCCCTATCAGGAGTCCAGGAGTCAGTCCAGGACACTCCGTTGCCTATATCCGGATTATAACCGACGTGTCTAAGGCGACCAGAACGATGAAACGTTTGGACCATCCCATATCCCAAATAAAATCGTTCATGTTCGCATCATTTTATTCTTACAATATATAAGGACACTCCGTTGCCTATATCCGGATTATAACCGACGTGTCTAAGGCGACCAGAACGATAAAACGTTTGGACCATCCCATATCCCAAATAAAATCGTTCATGATCGCATCATTTTATTC
>NC_090736.1:55493329-55499132 GCF_036898095.1 Palaemon carinicauda | reverse complement strand
GGGAGTTTTGTCTTATTTTCTTAAAATCTCTTTGGTTAGTAACATCATGATCTTTATAGTATATCGTGTTGGCTTTGTTTTTCATATCCCAAGACCATATACAGTATATATATATATATATATATATATATATATATATATATATATATATATATATATATATATATATATATATATATATATATATATATATATACCACCCACGAAAGGCGTTTAATACCAAATTCTATTTTGGGAATAAATATCCACATGGAATTCATTTTATGGTAACAGCTTCTGGCCGGGTGGAGGTTCGAACTCCCACCTGTGTATATATATATATATATATATATATATATATATATATATATATATATATATATATATATATATATATATATATATATATATATATATATATATATATATATAGGATAAATTTTGTACATTTAAACGTGTTTTTTCATATTTCAAATAAGCCCTATATTTCAATACATTAATGTCTGGATTCTCTTACCGAACTCGGGATCAGAGTCTCGATGCGAAATCGCTCAAAGATAATAGCATCTGACCGACCGGGAATTGTCATATTGTCTTTGAGTTATTTTGCCTCCAGGCTTTGATCCCACGGTCGGTAAGAGAATCCAGATATTAATTCATTGAAATATATTGCTTATTTGAAATATATATATATATATATATATGTATATATACATACATATATGATATATACATACATACATATATATATATATATATATATATATATATATATATATATATATATATATATATATATATATATATATATATATATATATATATATATATATATATATATATATATATATATATATATATATATATATATATATATATATATATATATATATATGCATTAAATCTATATATATATTATTATGTGACGAACCACTGTGCAAACAATTACCCCTTTACAATGGGCGGTAGTTCTCTTCACACAACAAAATAGAAGTCATTTGGGTAGACTTCAAAATTCACTTGTTTCTTATTACGAGTGTATAAGATTGTTGATTATGATCAAATGTATCTTCTTAAAGCTGGTTGCAGACAATCGAAGCACCAATAGCAGGATAATTGGAGGACAGGAACAATAAACTATGTTATAAACAAAACTTTAATCTTACGTTAAATAAAACAATGAAAAAGCACTTCAAAACAACAATAATAAGCAATGCAAAGTGAATGGGTATGTAAGGTAGATGAATCTCGTGGTGAGAAAAATTTATTCTAACAAAATCAATAAATTTGGGGTTACCTTATAACATGTAATGTAAGAAAACAAGGATGATTTACAGCAGGAAGGTGAGTGTAAACAAAAGATAATGAGAAGAATGGAATGAAGATGGCGCTGAAATAAGGTGATGTATTTACAAAGAAAATGGAAAAATAAACATTAAAAAAATCAGATATGTTAGCATATGTACAACATATGGGGATATCACAGTCTCCCCTTGTTTTTGTTTTTTTTTCCATTTCCCGAGGATCAACCGAGGTTATCCTTGATAATGAGTCAGCCACAATGTTTTCTCGTCCTGATATGGCAATTACTTGGATATTATGTGCTGATAGTATGTATGACCATCTTAAAAGTTTAGGGTTGAGAGTAGTGGACCTATGGAGATGCGACAGAGGAGAGTGGTCGCTGTAGACGTAGATCGTGTCTTGTCCATCAACATAAATCTCGTATCTCTGGATGGTAGCTACGATGGCGAATAGTTCTTTCTCCACAGTGGGCCAATTTAGTTGGGAACCCATAAATCGTCCACTGGAATAAGAGACTGGTAACAGATCAGCTAGTGGGGGCAGGTTTCCTGTTATGGCTGTTACTGGAGCAGGATGCTGTAATAAAATGCCCCCATATCAAAGATCACTAGCGTGCTTATCTGGAGTGGTGATTATATAGTTGGTTGGCGAGATACGGTGAGTGATGGTATATGGTCCCTGGTATTTCTCTCGTAGGGGAGAGCCTGCAATCGGATGGTCTAGTAGCACTGCATCTCCTACTTTGAAACTTCTGGTTTTAGCCTTTTTATCATAGTTAATCTTCATCTTCTCTTGAGCTGTTATCAAGTTAGTTTTGGCAATGGAGTGAAGATCTGAAAGTTTCTTGTAGAGTTCTGAAATATACTGGGAAAGAGGTACCCCATTATTTCCCAACTTCAGGATGCGTTCTTTGACTGAACTGAGGATAGTTCGTGGTCGTCGACCGAAGAGTAGTTCAAAAGATGACAAACCAGTAGACTGATTTCGAACTCCTCGTATGATGTACATGATCAGTTCCAAATCGCAATCCCACTCGTTACCTGAACTATGGATGTATTTCTGGAGAAGATTTTTAATGGTCTGGTGAGTGAGTTCTAATGCTCCATTGGTCTGTGGATGGTAAGCTGAGGATGAGACTTGGGTTATATGGTAATCTTTCATAGCAGTTTTAAAAGCATGACTCATGAAATTGGTTCCTTGATCACATTGTAGTTCAGTTGGAAATCCTACAACAGTAAATATGGACACTAGTGACTTTAGGATGTTCTTGGCTGAAATGTTTCTTAAAGGTACTGCAAATGGATAACGGGTAGTTGGGCATAAGGCCGTAAGCAGGTATTCATGTCCCCTTTTTGTCTTAGGCAAAGGGCCTACACAATCTACTATGATCTTACTGAAAGGTTCTTTAGGCACAAGTATAGGTTTTAATGGTGCAACTGGTACTTTCACATTAGGACTACTTACTTTTTGACATGTTGTACATGTTTTTACGTACTCTTTAATGTCATTCTTCATGTTTGGCCAATAAAAGTCTTGACTGATGTGTTCATATGTTTTAGTGATACAAAGATGAGAGTCAGCAGAGTGAGACAATTCTAGGATCAGAGGTCTTATATCCTTAGGAACAACTACCTGGAATAGATCCTTCCAGGTTTCTAGATGACTGTTCTTGCTGGACCTGAATTTTCTCATTAGTACATCATTATTAATATAAAAATAAGAACACTTGTTGGTATCCTTTGGTTTCACTTGGTTGAAACACTGCTGTAGAGTGACATCTTTCCTTTGTTGATAGCCAAAGGAATCAGGCTGGATCTTATATGTACTCATCAACTCGTTGAAATCCATAGGATCAGAGACTGGCAACGGGTTTGATGATGATTCAGTAGGGGTGTCCTTTTTACTGCTTCGTGTCACTGCTAAGCATTCCTCCCGTACAACATCACCTGGAGATACTGCTATTAAGTTTGTTAAGACAACATAGTTAGCTATGTCATTACCCAGGATTACATCTACATTCTTGCAAGGTAACAGTTCTGGATTTACAGCTACTTCAGTAGTTCCAGAGAAATAAGGACAATGAAGGTTTACATTAATGAGAGGCAACATAGACTTACTGGTTAGGTCATTAACTGCAACATACCTGTGAGTTTCACCTTTAGGTCGTATTACTTTAGGAGAGACGGTCGTTTGAGAGGATCCAGTGTCTCTGAGTATGGTTACAGGTTTACCATTTATTTTGCCTGAGCAAGTGAAGGGTGCAAACGCTTGGGACTCGTGTGATGCACAATGGAAGGTCTTTTTCTTCTCCACCTTAGGTTTTGGTTCCTGTTTGGGCAGATTCATTTGCTTAGGAGAGAATTGAGGGGGATTAGGTTTTCTCTTTAAGTATGAAGCTGCACAATGTGGATCAGGACATTCTGAAATATGATGTCCTTCTTACTTGCAGTATGTACAAGTTTCCTTAGGTCTAGTTTCTCTATATGGGGTTTTACCTACTCTATGAATAAGAGCATAGTCATCTGCCTTTAAAGCGGCTTTCTTAGGGTCAGATTCATTCTGCTCTCTTAGATACACATTAATGCTACCTGGTATTTTCCTTAAGAACTCCTCTATTACTATTAAATCTTTCAACTGCTCGAAACTTTTGACATCTACTTTGTCTACCCACTTCTGAAACTGTTTAATCTTTCCATTCATAAATTATAAAAAGGTCTGCTGAACTTGCTGCTGACTATTACGAAATATTTGCCTATAACCTTCCGCAGTAATAGAATAAGCATCAAGGATTGCCTGTTTAATTATGAAATAATAATGTTCCTCTAACATAGTGGCACATACAGATAATGCTTTACCTTTAAATGAGTTCCGGATGATCAAATACCATTTGTCCTGAGGCCAATTGAGATTCTTGGCTGTCTTCGAACACAGAAAAGTAGTTATCAGGTTCCTGTTCTTCAAATGTGGGCAGCAATTTCTGCACCTTGCCCACATCAAAGGGTTCGGGAATTAGCTTACCTTCTTCCTTTTCTTTCAGTCTTATAAATGCCAGATCCCGTTCTGTTAATGTGGCCGCTTCTCTCTCAATCTGCAGCCTAACACGGAGAGCTTTGTTTTTCTGTTCACTTTCTTTTTCTTGTTGCTCCAAAGCAGTTGCAGCAGTTTCCACAGCAGTTTCCACCTTGATACGTTCTAGGGAAGCAGCGGCAGCAGCCGTGCGCTCTGCAGCAGCAGCTTTCCTCTCTTCTAACTCAGCGGCGGCAGTTGCAGCTCGTTCAGCAGCAGCGGCTCTTTCTCGTTCTACCAGAGTTGCGGCAGTTGCGGCTCTTTCAGCAGCAGCGGCTTTCCTCTCTTCTACCTCAGCGGCGGCAGTTGCAGCTCGTTCAGCAGCAGCGGCTCTTTCTCGTTCTACCAGAGTTGCAGCAGTTGCGGCTCTTTCATCAGCAGCGGCTTTCCTCTCTTCTACCTCAGCGGCGGCAGTTGCAGCTCGTTCAGCAGCAGCGGCTCTTTCTCGTTCTACCAGAGTTAAGGCAGTTGCGGCTCGTTCAGCAGCAGCGGCTCTTTCTCGTTCTACCAGAGTTGCGGCAGTTGCGGCTCGTTCAGCAGCAGCGGCTCTTTCTCGTTCTACCAGAGTTGCGGCAGTTGCGGCTCGTTC
The DNA here is from genome assembly GCF_036898095.1 of Palaemon carinicauda. Lineage (NCBI taxonomy): Eukaryota > Metazoa > Arthropoda > Malacostraca > Decapoda > Palaemonidae > Palaemon > Palaemon carinicauda. Next base: position 55,494,193 of record NC_090736.1, on the reverse strand, counting down.
AGCAGCAGCGGCTCTCCTTTCTTCTACCTCAGCGGCGGCAGTTGCGGCTCACATCTTCATCTTTTCCAACCCCAGCCGCAGACTTAGTTTATCCAAGTCACCATTTGGATTGGTAACGGTTAAAGCTCGAACGTCAGCCAATTCTTCTTCTGGAACAATATCTTCATCTACAAGGAAGTTCAAAATATGACTGAGAATTACACATTTTACGGCAGTTGCGGGAACCTGTACATCATAATGGCGAGCTAGATTCTTTAGGTCAGTTTGTGTGGCAACTGTGAGAGATTCCACATGATCCCGTGGTGATACAATAAATTGTTGCAAGTTGAAAGGCATTTTGAATGTCGCCTGTGGCGCAAGATAAGTACAAACTAAAATAAATATCCAAACTTTATAAAAATAAGTACAAGATCATACGATCGCAAAATAATCTTTCGATCACAGAAATACAAAATAGCTATCACAAAATTAAAAGATCGAGAGATCACAGAATTACAAAATTATATGATTAAATCACATTACACAAAAATATCTTAAATACAAAATTGAGTCTCGCGAAACTTACGATACTAAAAAACTTTTATTCACCGTTAACAACTGAACAATTTTTTTTTTTTACGCTTGAGATCTTGAACACGCGGCTAACTACTCCATAACTACTCAAACGACACGCTTAACATCACAAACTTTTACAACAGTTTTACCGAATCAGTAAACAATGCTTTAAAACGCAAAGGTATTTTTTACTTTAAACATACCTAATTAGCACGTTCTAGTTTACATTTCCTTTTAATTTATACCAGCTTAATTCGTTAACTTTACAATGTTACCTTTTAATTTATATAAATACTATATTATTCTCGT
>NC_090736.1:55453329-55475829 GCF_036898095.1 Palaemon carinicauda | reverse complement strand
GTGCTTAGTATTAATTTGGCGAAGTATTCGCCATTCTGGCCTACGCTAGGCCATGTAGCCTAGTCGTTTGGTCCTAGTACTTCATGCATGATTTTGGTTTTTCCGAGTGTAATAAAAATTTTATTGAAGCTTTAGGCTATGTTTTATACATTTAAGACTGTGTGGAATATTTCCAACATAGTATACGAGTGAGTTTCGGTGATTTAGGTAATCGATTCTCTTGGTGCCTAGGCTAGTTGCTTATGGAGCCTTAGTATACTTTATCATACTCCCCGGTTGCTTTCTTTCCCTCTGTTTAAGCCTTGGGCTTATCCCTAAGTGGTTTTTTCCGAATTTATTTTCGATAAAACTATACTGGGGTGTTACTGTACCTTCCTGTTCCTGTAGTATGGTTCAAAGAGGGACAGAACAACAGAGTTTTTTAGTCTGAGTCTGTGTTGTCTGGCTTGGGGCAGAGTCCCCCTCGCTGGCCTGACACAGACAAAGGGAGCTTAGCCCCCTTAGGTCATTACCGAAGGTTTCTGTGGATATGATTCCTTCTTTTGTGATCTACCAGACTAGTCCTTGTTGCTGTTCTCGGGGGAGGATAAGTTTCTTTCCCTGGGAGTAGCAACACCTTCCTTGCTTTGGTGCTCTGGGAGCTGGCAAGTATTGCTGGCCTTCCCCCTTAGATCTCCCTTAGGCTAAGATAAGTTTCTTGGCTGCGGGTGATCTGTCACTAAAGCAAGGTTGGTAGGACCCTCTTGTCCCTTCCCTAGCCATTACTGTACTGTACGTCGTTCTACATCTGGACCTAGTATAGGTTAGGATGTGGAATTGACTCAGCCCCTTGCCGGCCGGCAAGGGTCTTATGTTTTCGAGTGCTGCCCGGACCTCTCTTGGTCCCTCATCCATACCTGCCTGTAGAGCCAGACGGCATTGGTCAGGAAGCCTGAATTAGTTTCTCCCCATCCTTATATGCACTCTTTCGGTTGCCGGGCTTGGAGGTTGTGTACACTCTTATCCCGGCATCCATTATATTTTTCTTCTAGTGCTGTACCCGACCCGGCTGCCGGCCTATGAGGCCGGCAGCCGGGCAGGTGTAGTCCTCTGGTTCTTTTGCTGCCGGCTGGCATCGGTCTTGTACCTTTGCCGGCCGGCTTATGTCAGCCCTTGTCTGCCGGTCACCAAGAGTGTGGCCGGCAGCTGGGTACTACCTTGTGTAGTTGCCGGCCGGCAGCCATTGCCGGCCGACATTGGCTGTTGCCGGCCGGCTGTTGCTGCCGGCCGGCATATGCATTTGAACCAGAGTGCTGCCGCCTTATAGCTGTTAAGTAGTATACTTTAAAGCTAGTTAACTTGCCGGCCGGCACGCATCCCCCTATACTGTACTAGTATTCTTCAGTATAACATATACAGTAAGAAGAAAACTATGGTAAGGGTTTTGGTACAGCACTGTGTCTTCTAACACTATTGTGTTTTCTTGCACATCCCTTTGCTGTTGCCCTACAGATAGGAAAGTGAGTTCTTTCCTGTCTATTATCCAGGATTTTAAAATCATTGCTTAGGTGTGAGCTCCACCTGTTTCCTCTGGAAACCTTGCATTGGTTACTCTAGAAGAGATTAACCATTTGATTTTATTATCTGGAAGGCTGCAACAAGGGGTTGTGAGGGAAACACAAGTGTGTGTCTTTCCTTTATGAATTGTTATGCTATACTATGCATATCCAGTGATACATAGTTCACTTGATACTCATGGAAATATCTTCTCTTTACAGGAGGACCCTCCGAAGTGCGGCAATGTTTTCTGCAACGTCCGCAGCAAGTACCTCAGCGGACATGAGTGTTGTAGGAGACACGCAGCATGCGCTGTCTCCAAGGATGATCTCCAGTATTGGGACCCTCAGTTATGTACTGTATGCACTAACCTGATTACTGAGGCTTTTGATTCCCCTAGGACGGCGGAATCAAGGGATATAGCAAGGGAAAAGCTTCGTACCTGGGTAAGGGGCTTCCAAAAGAACACCTCTGGCCCTTATCTTCCAAGTGAGAAGATGAGGGCGTATCTTTTTCCCAAGGCATCAGCTGATGCAGTGATTCCCCAGCCTCAAGAGGAGATCCCCCAAGATCAGGTCCAGGTGGACGTTGAAGTCACGGTCGCGATGCAAGACATCCAGTTAGATGACAGGATGTCTGACGTGGACGAGCGTTTGGAACAAGACCTCCTGGCAGAAGGTCAGGATGAAGTTCAAACCCCGGACGTCGTAGAGGATGAGGTCGACGAGGTGTAGGCTACTCCGGTTCAGATTCCGGAGCCTATTCCCTCAACATCGGTCGGTCTCCCATTAGAACTGGGACAGGCCCTCTCTTCGATTGTTGGAATGATCCAACAAATGCAGAAGGAGATTCAGGAGAAGGCAGCTGCTATGGAACTGCGGATGCAGTCCCTGGCAGAATCACATGGGCCCTGGAAAAGGCTCAATGTGAAAGACCTTCCCTTATGCTCAGATGCTAACCCATGGAGGTATGCTGAGCACATGCCGATGACGACTGGAAAGATCGTCATCTCGGATAAGCTGGGTTCAGTTCCCCTAGAGGAGTTGGAATTCTGGCCCAGCAAGGCATCATATCCGGACTGCTTTGTCCGGCTGAGAAAAGAACCAGCTTCAAGGGAGGAGACAGAGCCGGAGGAGGTCATAATTATGGACCACGCTAAGGCTCAAGCCCTACTTTCATCCTTGATGAAGGAGAGGGGCTTCTCTAACTCGAAGGTAGCTGCATTGAGCAAGAAGCTCCCTTCTTTTGTGTCCTCTCCTGCTAGAGCCTTCCCCTTTTTACAGAAAGGGTTTGCGGCTGTCCTAAAGGCAGTCGAGGACGGCAAGCCTTGCCCCTCCCTGGAGGAGTGTAAACCCTTGTCACTGGCCCTGCTTATGGACCACAAAGACTGGAAGGATGTCCATCTGACGTTCTCAGTGGGAATGTTGGAGGCTGATATTGCCGGACGGCAATTCGGCGAGGACCTCCCCTAGCTGTCCGACTCTCTTTTCGGAAGAGAGTTCGAGACAAAAGAAAGACTGGCTGCCTCAATGTCTCATCAGACTACTCTTGAGACGATGGCAAGTGACCCCAAGGTCCATGAAATGTTCATGGTGGTGGCTAAGTCTCACCTAGCCACAGTGACGAAGGACCTTTATAGCTTCGTCAAGGCAAGGAGAGCTTGCAGGGAGTTCGTGTTCACCGGGGCTACGGTGAGACACGAGCCAAGGAAGTTAATCTCCTCCAACATTTGGGGAAAAGACCTTTTCCCTACCGATGTGTTCAAAGAAGTTGTTGATAAGGCCGCCGTGGAGAATAGAAATCTTCTCCAGAAGTGGGGCCTGGCTATCAAAAGAAAGTCTTCCCCGGATGAGGGTCCTCAACCAAAGAGGAAGAATATGAGGACTAGGCTACCGTCTCGGCCAGCCAAGCCTTTTAGACAGCAACAGCAACTGCAATTGCCATTGCCTCCAGTGCCCCAGATGGTGGCACAAACCCCGACCACTTTTCAGTGGGTACCCTGGGCCCAAATCCTACTCAAGAATGGACTGGGCTGGAGCTGGTACAGCACTCCACCCCCGTGCCTTCGGTTTTTCCAACACTCCACCCCCGTTCTGGAGGAGTACGTTCAAGAACTGTTGGAGAAAAAGGTGATCCGAAAGGTGAAGTCCATCAAATTCCAAGGGAGGCTGTTTTGTGTTCCCAAGAAAGACTCGGAAAAGCTCAGAGTCATTCTGGACTTGTCGCCACTCAACAAGTTCATAGTGAATTGCAAATTCAAAATGCTAACACTGCAACACATAAGGACCTTACTGCCCAAGAGGGCATACTCAGTCTCTATAGACTTGTCAGACGCCTATTGGCACATCCCAATCAGCCGTCGACTCTCCCCCTACCTAGGGTTCAGGCTACAACGGAGACTATACGCCTTCAGAGCCATGCCATTCGGGCTAAACATTGCCCCGAGGATTTTCACGAAGCTTGCGAGCGCAGCTCTCAAACAATTACGCCTAAAGGGAATTCAGGTGGTAGCCTACCTGGACGACTGGCTTGTGTGGGCAGCATCCGAGACCGAATGCTTGCAAGCTTCCAGTCAGGTGATCCAGTTCCTAGAGTACCTAGGCTTCAAGATCAACAGAAATAAGTCTCGACTTTCTCCATCCCAAAAGTTCCAGTGGCTGGGAATCCACTGGGACCTTTTGTCACACTGTTTCTCCATCCCGACGAAGAAAAGGAAGGAGATAGCGGGCTCTGTCAAGAGACTTCTAGATTCCGAAAGGATATCAAGACGCGAACAGGAGAGGGTACTAGGCTCTCTCCAGTTTGCTTCGGTGACAGACCCAGTGCTAAGAGCACAGCTAAAGGATGCAACCGGAGTTTGGAGAAGGTATGCATTAAACGCGCGAAGAGATCTGAGAAGACCAGTGCCGCCTCGGCTACGTACTCTTCTCAGGCCTTGGTCCCAAGCCAGACATCTAAAGAAGTCTGTTCTTCTTCAGCCACCTCCCCCGTCGATGAGAATTCACTCAGACGCCTCAAAGGAGGGATGGGGAGGTCACTCTCATCGGAAAAAAGTCCAGGGGACTTGGTCCAAGCTATTCAGGACCTTTCACATAAACTTTCTAGAAGCTATGGCAATGCTCCTTACCTTAAAGAAAGTCTCCCCGCGTCACTCGATCCACATAAGATTGGTGATGGACAGCGAGGTGGTTGTGAGATGCTTGAATCGACAAGGGTCGAGGTCACCACCTCTCAACCAGGTGATGTTAGCCATTTTCCGATTGGCAGAAAAGAAGAAGTGGTACCTGTCGGCAGTTCACCTTCAAGGAGTCCGCAATGTGACAGCGGACGCTCTATCCAGGTTCACACCGATAGAGTCGGAATGGTCCTTAGACGCAGGATCATTCTCCTTCATTCTGAATCAAGTCCCAGAACTGCAGATAGACCTCTTTGCGACGAAAGACAACAAGAAGTTGCCCCTGTACGTGTCCCCGTACGAGGACCCCTTAGCGGAAGCAGTGGACGCGATGTCCCTCGACTGGAACAGATGGTCCAGGATTTATCTGTTTCCCCCTCATAACCTTCTGTTGAGGGTCCTCAACAAACTGAGATCCTTCAAGGGGGTAGCGGCAATAGTGGCCCACAAGTGGCCGAACAGCATGTGGTTCCCCTTGGCGTTGGAACTACAGCTGAAGTTTGTGCCGCTACCACATCCAGTTCTGACCCAGCGAGTCCAGAAGTCGAGTGTCTGCGCTTCATTACAGAAAACCCGGACCCTGCAGCTCATGATTTTCCCGCCCTTGCGGTGAGAAAGCGTTTCGGGATTTCGAAAGCCAGCATAGACTTCCTAGAGGAATATAAGTGCAAATCGACTAGAAGGCAATATGAGTCATCTTGGAGAAAATGGGTGGCCTTTGTAAAGGCAAAGAATCTGCAGGAGATCTCAACAGACTTCTGCTTATCTTTCTTCATCCACCTCCATGGTCAAGGGTTGGCAGCTAACACGATTTCAGTGTGTAAATCTGCTTTGATGAGACCCATTTTATTTGCCTTCCAGATCGACCTAGGTAACGAGATCTTTAATAAAGTTCCGAAAGCCTGTGCTAGGCTCAGACCTTCAGCACCTCCAAAGCCCATCTCATGGTCTTTAGACAAAGTTCTTCATTTCGCCTCCCTGTTGAGCAATGAAGAATGTGCGTTAAAGGATTTGTCAGAGAAAGTTATTTTCCTATTTGCACTCGCGTCCGGGGCCAGGGTTAGTGAGATCGTAGCCCTCTCGAGAGAGGCAGGTCGTGTTCAGTTCCTGGATGGGGGGGAACTGAACCTGTTTCCGGATCCTACGTTTCTCGCCAAGAATGAGTTACCCACCAACAGGTGGGGTCCCTAGAGAATCTGCCCTCTGAAAGAAGATGCATCTCTATGTCCAGTAGAATGCCTAAAGGTCTATCTTCGTAGAACTTCAGACTTCAAGGGTGGTCAACTATTCAGGGGAGAAACATCAGGCTCAAATTTATCTCTGAATCAACTCAGAGCGAAAATCACATATTTTATTCGCAGAGCGGATCCTGACAGTACACCCGCAGGTCACGATCCGAGGAAAGTTGCCTCATCCCTAAATTTCTTTAATTGTATGGATTTTGAACATCTCCGTTCATACACGGGCTGGAAGTCTTCCAGAGTGTTCTTTCGCCACTATGCGAAGCAAGTAGAGGAACTAAAGAGATCTGTGGTAGCAGTTGATCGCGTCATTAACCCTACTGTTTAACTCTGCGAGGAACAGTGGTCTTAATTGGGACGATTAAGTCCAGGGTGAGTGTGTAGGTACATACTGTACTACAAACTAAATGAGGGCACCGAGTGCCCACATAGACTGTTTCTTTTTCCAAAGGTGAACCTAGCATAAGTACAGACATGTGTGCCGAGCGTTTTTAACGCTAATGTGATTGATTTGTAATACAGACTTTTATGACTTGATACCTCGGTATCTTAAAAAAAGTGGCATTTAATGTTTTTTCTTTCAGATAAACAAGTTCTGTTTACTATCATACTTATGCTTAAAGTTTTGGGTTATCCTCTTTATATATATATATATATATATATATATATATATATATATATATATATATATATATATATATATATATATATATATATATATATATATATATATATATATATATATAATTGCTGTTAACCTGTCTATTTATTGTCTGTCAATAAACTTGTTCTTGAGAACCTTGTGTCTCTTTCACCTGTGTCAATTTATTGGTATAATTGAGCATTTATTCTATGTACCTTATCTGGGATAATTCTAATAGAATTGTTCTGTTATGCAAGCTATGTTGCATTGGTTTATGTAGTCCCCTATTGAGAGGACTCCGTCCCATAAAGGGACGAGGGCGGTTTTATTAGTTTCTTCCTATGCGGATATAAACCTTTGTCCAATACAAGTATTGTGCGGATTACTGGTCAATATATATTGACGCAGTGGTTCTTTACAAACTATGCTTTACTTAATATAGGGCGAGACCACTATATTAGCTTGCCTGGTATTCATACATAGGTATATGTACTCTTCGAGACTTTTCCAGAGTCTAGTAGGACTCTTCCCTGTAGGGGGTAGGAAGCTCTAACATTGTTTATAGTTAGTTGAAAAGATGTATAACGGTAACATCTTAGGTCTCTAGGTCTAGTCGACCGGGGAAAAATTACCTCCGGGGAGTACGGCACGTTCTGAGAATCCACAGATACAGTAATGCTCTGGTACACTTCCATCAGGACGACATGGCTTGAGCCAAAAAAAACGGATATTGAGCGAAGCGAAAAATTTATTTTTGGGTGAGATAGCCATGTCGTCCTGATGGACCCGCCCTTGCCTTTCTAAGAAAGGGCTGTAGGACCCCTCCCTACATACAGTATCTGTAGAACCTCGTGTACGCTACAAGGAAGGCACGCATACGAATCGGAGAATAAGGAAGCCTTGGGAGCGGCTCCCCTTTTTCTTTCCCGAATTCGTTTCTTGCCAATCCCTCCTACGAGACGAAATCTCTGTCTAGGATGCAGATTGCCATGTGGCGTGTCAAGAATACGTCCTCTGATATGTCGCGATATCCCTTTCACGAGGGATACTCGCTCCAGGAGTTAGAATTCTGGTACCTTAAGGTAAATTCTCTGGGAATATCGCTGTAGTTGTAATATACCCTAGGAAGCCACCCTATAGGAACTTTCATCAGGACGACATGGCTATCTCGCCCAAAAATAGATTTTTCGCTTCGCTCAAAATCCGTTATATATATATATATATATATATATATATATATATATATATATATATATATATATATATATATATATATATATATATATATATATATATATATATATATATATATATATATACAACATAAATGTGAAAAAAGGACCATTAAATTCCCATCATCATTTACTTGTATTGACGGAGTGTAGCAAGTTGTCCTCATTCCCGAACACGGAACCTGCTCCAGAAAAGGAGATATTCATTTCTTGAAGGAGATTCAAAATGTGAGCGCATTCCGATACACTCTTTTCTGAATAGCATTATCAATTGAAAATTATGCTTTGAAATTATATGCAAAACTTGTACATGAAGAAATATATGCAAAGTATTCATAAATATTATTTTTTCTTCCATAATGGTACGTTAAAATGCTCTAATTGCTTTTTGGTAGCAATATTAATCCTTTTATCAGCACGAAAGAGGTTTTTGGAAAACGCTGATATCGACATATTTTCTCTGGGAAAAAATATCCATAGCAAGGGAACTCCTGGACAGCTTAGTTCGTTACAAAGACTTACGCAGTTTAAGAGTCGTTCTTTACGAAGCTCAAAGGAAATACTTCGCTTCCGTTAATGACTGATGCATAGATGCTGATTTTAAAACAAATATTTTGGTATAATCTAAATATTCTGCACATTAGGGAAGTGATTTTCACTTGTATTCAGAAGTTACATGGTGTGACTTTATAGAATATGTATACATCAAGTAATTTTTCTAAACTAAAAAAAAAAACACTGTTGTGGGAAATATCTGAAATGACTGGATAGTAAACACCTGGAGACTTAGGCAATGTGAAGAGTCATTGTTATTTTTTATGAACGTTTTATTTTTTATCAAAACCAAACATGGATGCTCAATTGAGATAAAAAAAAACGCCAATTCTAAATCGAGATGAAAAAACATTGATGTTCAGTTGACACGATAGTGCCCAAAAGTGTTCTGCAGTTTGCTTTAAACTTATTCCTTTTTTTTCTTTTCAGATAAGCTGATGATTGTTGTAATCTTCACAACCTACAATTTGCTCTCCACAACAACAAAAAATGTCTAGACCCGTAAATAAACCTAGATAAAAAGTATCACCATTATGATGATAATGTTAAAGTAGTTCTTTAATTTTTTCGACTATTCTAATCCCCCAACTTTTGGCGCATCGTTTTATGAAAAGAGAATTCAATGACTCAGCTTCGCTTGACAACTTACAAACATACATACATAATTGTCCTTTCATTCCGTTAGGAACGCGAGTCTCTCTCTCTCTCTCTCTCTCTCTCTCTCTCTCTCTCTCTCTCTCTCTCTCTCTCTCTCTCTTAGTTTGTATGTAGCTGTATATAATTGGGAGAGAGAGAGAGAGAGAGAGAGAGAGAGAGAGAGAGAGAGAGAGAGAGAGAGAGAGAGAGAGAGAGAGAGAGAGAGAGAGAGAGAGAGCCTTACCTTACCTTACCTTATTTTTGCCTTATTTTTTGTTTGGGTTTCCCCAGGTCCCTCAGTGAGAGAGAGAGAGAGAGAGAGAGAGAGAGAGAGAGAGAGAGAGAGAGAGAGAGAGAGAGAGAGAGAGAAGGCTCAAAAAGAGATTATCCCGGGCTTTCAGCTTTATCTTCCTAATCCAACTGGAGGAAGTGACTGCAATATTAGTTTAGTGAGATACGTGCTACCCTATGGTCATGAGTCATGGTATGCCAATGAAACATTCTCCAACAGATTTTGTATATTTGAGAACAAATTCCTTAGAAGGCTTTTGGGAGTTAAATTGCCTGTCAGGATTAGAAATGAAACTATAAGAGAGATTACTCGAGTGCCATATGAGGATAAAGATCATGGTGAGGGGTAGATGGACATGGTTTTGGCAGGCTCTTCATATTCCCCAAAAGAGATTAGTTCTCCAAAGTTTTAAGTGGGCTACACAAGGAACTAGAGGAGTCGGAAGATCTAGCCCTATATAGCTGAGGATTATGAAGCGTGAAGTAAATGATGAATGGAAAAGTATTGAATTAAAAGCTCAAGTGGGAGAAGGCTGGCGAAATCTAACCGAGGCATTTTGCGTCAATCGGTGCAGGAGATAACGATGAGGATATACAGTATATATATATATATATATATATATATATATATATATATATATATATATATATATATATATATATATATATATATATATATATATATATATATATATATATATATATATATATAATCTGCATATGTATTGACTCTTCCGTATCTATCAAGACAAAGGCAGCAGTCTTGTCAGCTCTCCTCATGGTTACATGTGCTTCCTTCCTCAGATCCCTGGCTGCTTCTCTCATGTCACTGGAGACGATGCCACTTTTGTATCGTCCACGATCAATAAGGGCTTCAGCCAAGAGCAGGGGCTGGAGGACATCAGTTGTTTTAAGGTCCCCTTTCTCCTAGTGACTAAGGATACTCTATTAAAAGTTCAACTTCTAGCCTCTTATCTGTAGGTTTGGGGTGCGATATGAAGTGGCAGTTGAGCCCCAGCCGGAGTATTTCATCCTGGATGGTTGTAGGAGTATGGGAGGAAATATTAATATATTCTTGCTTGGTTTCAGGTATACAGAGTTTGCCTCCATTTATGTCGATAAGTTTCTTGTGAATAGTCCGCAACCTCTTAGCCCAGTCACGGTCCTAAAGGGTACGGATAGCCTGGGGAATGTTGTCTGGGTAGGCCAATCTGTTTAGGGGAAGGTGGACAGGTTTTTCATGGTGGTCATCTTCGTTGTCATCACTGGATGCATCACTGCTAATGTTGGTATCATCAAGGGTAACAGATTCTGAGCCTGATCTGCGAGGATTCCTTCTGATGTCTTCCCATTCCTTCACCAGGCGGTTCGGGCGTCTAAGAGCTCACCTTTCACTTTATACTTGTTACAGAGTTGTCTCTGGAGGAGGGACCTACGGAAGTCACTGGCCCTTGGGTCATCTTGATCTGAGGGGTAGTGCAGTCTGAAGTTTGTATATTTCGGTAGTAGACCCTCTTTCAGGCAAGTTTTGTTGAAAGTAATGGCTTCCTCAGTTGCATTGATCTTATACTCCGTCTTCTCGGTGGCTCTAATTATCTTCTTTTCAGGACTACTGCATACTGAGCAAAAATCATCCTTCATGGTGGGTAGTCAAATTCAGGAATAACTGGCAAGTCAAGGTTTTAATATAAGATTCACAAATTAGGCACGGTCACATTTGCTTCCTTCCTTAGCTCCCTGGCTGCCTCCCTCATGTCACTGGAGACGATGTTGTATCTTCCACGATCCGTAAGGGAGCCAAAAGCAGGGACTGGAGGTCGTCAGTTGTTTTAAGGTCCCCTTTCTCCTGGTGACTAAGGATAGAGTCTTAAAAGTTCAACTTCTAGCCTCTTATCTGTAGGTTTGGGGTGCGATAAGAAGTGGCGGTTAAGCTCCAGTCGGAGTATTTCATCCTGGATGGTTGTAGGAGTATAGGAGGAAATATCAATATATTCTTGCTTGGTTTCAGGGATACAGGGTTTGCCTCCATTAATCTCAATAAGTTTCTTGTGAATAGTCCGCAACCTCTTAGCCCAGTCACGGTCCTTAAGGGTACGGATAGCCTGGCGGATGTTGTCTGGGTACGCCACGCTGTTTAGGGGAAGGTGGACAGCTTCTTCATGGTGGTCGTCTTCGTTGTCGTCACTGGATGCATCACTGCTAATGTAGGTATCATCAAGGGTAACAGATTCTGAACCTGATCTGCGAACATTCCTTCTGATGTCTTCCCATTCCTTCACCAGGCGGTTCAGGCACTCCAAGAGCTCACCTTTCACTTTATTCTTGTTACAGAGTTGTCTCTGGAGGAGGGACCTACGGAAGTCACTGGTCCTTGGGTCATCTCGATCTGAGGGGTCGTGCAGTCTGAAGTTTGCATATCGACTTGATCCTGGAGAGAGTCTAAAGGGACCCTTCTACTCCAACCCTGAACATCGCCGAGGAGGCCCTCCGAACTCTGCTTGAAGTAGGTACTAAGAAGGCCCCTTTTACCACACACAGGGGCCACATGTATATACAGAAGGATGGTGTAGTGATGGGCTCTCCCCTTGGTGTGCTCTTTGCCAACTTTTATATGGGAGTTGTTGAAGAGAGGGTTTTCTCACGAATACTTCGTCCAGACCTGTACGTGAGATACATAGATGACACTTTTGTCATGGCCCCTTCTACCCAGGACATCGAGACCCTCCGCAGGACGTTTGAGGAATACAGCTGCCTGAGGTTTACTGTTGAACATAGCAAAGATGGACGGCTGCCCTTCCTAGATATTCTCATATCTCATAACACTACCGGATTTGATACTAGTGTGTACATTAAGCCCACTAACCTCGGGTTATGCTCAAATGGAGACAGCGAATGCCCTACCAGGTACAAGGCCTCCACCATCAAGGCCTACGTCCGCAGAGACCTCTCCCACTGCTCCTCTTGGGCTGCCACACACCAAGAACTCAACCGAGTCGCCCAGGTCCAGGTGAACAATGGCTAGGAGCTGCCACACACCAAGAACTCAACTGAGTCGCCCAGGTCCTGGTGAACAATGGCTACTATAATAGACAAGTTAGCCGTGATATCAAGCTAGCCATGGACACCTGGTAACAGGGTGAACAACCGACCGTGAACACCACAACTACCATCAACCTTTACTATTATTATTATTATTATTATTATTATTATTATTATTATTATTATTATTATTATTATTATCATCATCATTACTTGCTAAGCTACAACCCTAGTTGGAAAAGCAGGATGGTAAAAGCCCAGGGGCTCCAACAGGGAAAATAGCCCAGTGAGGAAAGGAAAAAAGCAAAATTAAATATTTTAAGAAGAGTAACACTATGGCACTACCCAAGACTAGAGAACAATGGTTTGATTTTGGAGTGTCCTTCTCTTAGAAGAGCTGCTTGCCATAGCTAAAGAGTCTCTTCTACCCTTACCAAGAAGAAAGTGGCCACTGAACAATTACAGTGCAGTAGCCCCTTGAATGAAGAAGAATTGTTTGGTAATGTGTGTTGTCAGGTGTATGAGGACAAAGGAGAATATGTAAAGAATAGGCCAGACTATTCAGTGTATGTGCAGGCAAAGGGAAAATGAACCGTAACCAGAGAGAAGGGTCCTATGTAGTACTGTTTGGCCAGTCAAAAGACCCCACAACTCTCTAGAGGTGGTATCTCAATGGGTGGCTGGTGCCTTGGCCAAACTACTACATACCTACTATAAAGGGTTCATGCATCAGGATTATCAAAAGGATGAAAAGGCCATGGGGGACATAGTGAAGAGTCACGTCTCCCTTGTGGATAAAAACACAGAGGCCAAGTTGACTACTTATCAAATTAACAAAATGAGGTCTCTCATCATGAGGAACAACTCAGCCCCGCCGACTCAGGAAATTCTCAAACAGACCAACGTGGTCTATTCCTACTTATGCCCTGTTCCAGAATGCTCTGGGCATAACATAGGAATGACCACCATGGGTTTGCAAAAGAGACTGTCTTGTCATGTCCAACAATGTGCAATAAAAGCTCATGCCCTCCACGTCCACAATAACAACATCAAATGTGAGGAAATATCAAGAACACCGAAATCATAGGACGTGTTCCAGATAGCAGGAGACTTTGCATACTTGAAGCTCTTCTTATTCAGAGAGAAAAACCGACTCTCAACGCTACCCAGAAAATGTTCCTCCTCCCCTCCTGTCGAAGGAACAACACAAGGAAAAATAACCCAACCAACCATGACACCTCCAACTAGGGCAACCCAGCAGATCGAGACATAAACAACCTCAGCAGCATTGATCAGCGGCAGGATAGCCTGCCTAGCCTACATGTCCTCTCGGCGAGTGCTCCCACCAATCAGAGCCCAGCTCCCAGAGGACAAGATGGTGACTCAACACCCAGGAGTGAGTGGGAAGGCAGTCTGACTACTACAGCCTCTCTTGGTGAGAAGCTTAGCCAATGAGGATCAGCCATTCTATTTGCTCCGCCCACAATGCTCAAGGTAGCCAATGAAAAATTTGCTGCCTCTCTGCCTAAGCCAGAATTGCCGTATATAAGGACGTAGCTCTCATCGTTTCCAGCACTCAAGCCTGAGGAAGGGAGAAAGCACTCCCGAAACGCGTAGCGTGTTCTCTGTACACTTTTACCTGAATTGTGAATCTTACCCAATTTGTGAATTTTATATTAAAACCTTGACTTGCCAATTATTCCTGAATTTGACTACCCACCATGAAGAATGAATTTTGCTTAGTTACTGGCTGTATGCAGTAGTCCTGAAAAGAAGATAATTAGAGCCATCGAGAAGACGGAGCAACTGAGGCAGCCATTACTTTCAACAATTATTAAAATTATGATAATAATAATAATAATAATAATAATAATAATAATAATAATAATAATAATAATAATAATAATAATAATAATAATAATAATAATAATATCTCTTAATGGAATTCTTGTGTCCCATGTCAACGGATAGTGAGACATCGGAACATGGGATTTTTCACTTTATTACAAAAAGGTTTGTGAATACACTGTACACAGCCGATACTCTCAACTGAGTTCCATGTCTACTGATCGCTCGAATGGCAACTGCTTAACCCTCGGCAAGAAATATGCAATGTTGCTCTATCAATATGCTGAATTGTTAGGTTTTGCAGAATTCTCCACTGTGATGGAAATATACTGTCACCAATAGGATATCAGCATAATACCTAATGAAACTAGGGGCACGTCACGTATGAGAGTTCATTGATTGCACCCTACCATTTGTGACAGTCATAGTATTCTTTAAAAAAATAATTAATCTCACTGTATAAAACGCGTATTTTGCATACAAGGACTAGGACATTACTACCCCCCCTAACCCCTCACCAAGCTCCTCACTCCGGGAGGAGGTTTGCACTCGCCCTCTCTAGTCTATGATATATGGAGGATACTACGACCCGGAATTGGCATGGCATGTACTAGTCAGAAATGCAACATAAAATATATAAATAGAAATCACCCAAATAAATAACAGACATCTTCCACAAAAAAAAAAATAAACAAAATTAAATATTGCATGTAAAAGTTTATACTATATAATATAAAATAACTTAACTCATTTCTTCTTATGACTTCTGCAACTAAAATAAAGAATACCCAAAGTTGAAAAAAACCCACATCAATATCAATATTACACAACCTCATCAATAACCTCTCTCTGGTTGCGGGCAGTAAGGGCCTTATGGGCGGGACAAGGGTAGGAATAGATATTCCTTCATCCCTTGATTTCAATTGTGCGGGTTTACGCACAATTCCAAAGCACACGGACGAAAATTATATCAACACTTCTACCATAAAGAAACATATGAAAGTAGTTAAAGAGGTTGAAATTTAGATTGAAAATTTATATCCAGAAATTGTAGAAAAATCAAAACAGATAGTTAGAGATCTGAAAGATATTAAAAAACCATCTACTCCTATATTAAACAATAGTAAAACCCTCTCTCAGCCCGTGTCCTTGCCTGATCTGATGGAGGTTCCACTTGAAACCAATTTACCTGGTGAACCTGTAGTGGGGAAGGTGCAAAAACCTGACAGCTCACAACCTTTTAATCGAAAAAGAGAGAGACCTCCATCTCTCTTGCCTCCTACCATTAAATTCACGACTTCAAATAAATATGATGTCTTGTCTGCTGATGTTTCTGATCAACAGGAAGGTAAATTAAATAAATCAGAAATACAAGTTGCAGTCCACCATCTTCCTCAGCAATTAAATCAAAAGACCACAAAGAAAAAGACGAACACAAAACCCAATATATCAAGATCCTCTATAGAGATACCACCGGGAAATATTGTTAGATCAGACATTACCAATGGGAAGACTTCATCCAAGGTGTCTTCCAAAAACAAACCATAGTTTTTTCCTCTATTCTGCAATGGAATTGCCAGGGTTTAAGGGCGAAATATGAACAGCTCAAGCTCCTCATACGTGAGCACACCCCTATAACTGTATGTCTACAGGAAAGCAAGCTCCCTGCTAATACTCATTGTCCTCGAGAGTATGTTAGCTATAGGACACCATATGATCAACGAGCAGGGTTCCATGGGGGAAGTCTTATATACGTTCATAGAGATGTTCCCCAAATCTCTTGTCTATCTGTACCCCTCTACAGGCAGGGGTTGTACTGATTGATATGGGGAGAAATACACAATCTATTCTCTTTACTTGCCTCCAAATTATAACATCTCTTATGATAATATAGTAGAGGTGATTAAACAACTCCCACAACCTTTTCTCTTACTAGAAAATATTAATAGTAGACATCCTTTATGGGGTGATATTTTCACAAACGCAAGGGGTAATATTATGTCAATAATTTTGGAGAATGAAGATGTAGGACTCCTTAATACAGGAGAGCCCACGCACTTTCATGTTCATGCAGGTACTTTGTCCTGCATTGACCTATCAGTTGCATGCTCTTAACTGTCTTCTCATTACATGATTGGCATACCTGTCATCATGCACCAATCATTATAAACACCAACATTGGTCCACCTTTACAGAGATTGCCACGATGGAATCTTGATAAGGCAGACTGGGATAAATTTCGGGAGCTAAGTGGAATTCAAGGAAATGCAGAGCAGTTTGAAAGTGTTGTTGATGCCATACACTTACTTAATGGAACTCTTCACACAGCAGGAGTTAATTCCATTCCCAAAACAACAGGGATACTCGAACGACGACCAGTCCCCTGGTGATCATGATCATCAGAACTAACTGCCCTGCACAGAGCTACAAGAAAGTCTTTAACTTGATTGCGCAGGTGCCGTACTGAGGAGAATTTAGTCATTTACGAGAAATGTAGAGCACAGTTCCGTCGTTCCTTGAAAGAAACTAGGTGCCAGTCTTGGGTTTCATTTGTTTCCCCCGTTAACAGTAGAACACCAACATCATCTGTGTGGAGGAAAGTGAAAAAGATAGCAGGCAAATTTACCCCAAACCCACCACCAGTGTTAAGGGTAAATGGTCAGTATATGACTGGAGCAACCGAAGTTAGCAATGCCCTGGCTGACCATTTTTTAAATGTATTGTGCAAGTGTGAAGCAGCTCCTGGTCACCAGTATAGGAGCATTGAAGAAAAGAAAGTTTTAAATTTCGCAACAAGAAAGGAAGAGTCATACAATTCTCCTTTTACTGAAAGAGAATTTGATTCTGCACTTGCTACGTGTAACGATACAGCCTCTGGACCGGATGGAATTCCATATACAATGATTAAACATGTACCTTTTAATACAGTCATTTATTTTAAGCATTATTAATAGAATATGGCATGATCATAGTTATCCAAGTGTTTGGGAACTAGCCTTTATCTTAGCCTTTTTAAAACCAGGTAAGGACAAGCTTTTAGCAGCAAATTATCGGCCAATTGCATTGACATCTTGTTTATGTAAAACCATGGAGAAAATACTCAATGTAAGACTGATGTGGTACCTTAAAAAGAAGGGTATTTTATCACCCATTCAATGTGGATTCAGATAAATGCACTCAACTACTGATGTGTTGATACGACATAAGTCCTCTATTTGTGAAGCCTTTGCTTCCAAACAGCACCATGTGACAGTCTTTTTTGACCTTGAAAAGGCTTATGATACCACATGGAGGTATGGTATACTTAAAAGAATTCATGAGCTTGGACTAAGAGGAGAGCTACCACTATTTATTCAGCCATTTCTTTCACATAGAGTTTTTCAAGTGAGAGTGGGGGAAACTCTATCAGAGAATAAATGCCAGGAAGAAAGAGCTCATCATGGTAGTGTGCAGAGTGTAATCCTGTTAGCACTAGTAATTAATTGGATATCCTCAGTCATTCCCCGGGATGTTCTCACAACATTATTTGTGGATGATCTCTCCATATCATTTGCTGGAGCTAGAATGGCAATGGTTGAGAGAAAAATACAACTCTCAATTGACAAAATTATCCAGTGGGCCAATATGAATGGATTCAAGTTCTCGACAAGTAAAACTATTATTGTCCATTTTCTGTCGTATCCAGGGAGTGCATCCAGACCCATGTGTAAGTGAAGCTAAATTTTTAGGTTTGATATTTGATTATAGGCTTACATGGGTTTCTCACTTAAAAGCATTAAAAGATAAATATCTTAAGTCTCTAAATCTTTTAAAAGTATTGCCCCATACATCCTGTGGGGGGGGGGGGGGCAGACCGCAATACTATTTTAAAATCATACAAGACCTTGATTTTTTCCAAAATTAGTTATGTATATGAAATAAACTCTTCAGCCACCCCAAGTCAGTTAAAAATGTTAGATTCAATACACCATGCTGGTGTTAGATTGTCCACAGGAGCATTTAGAACTTCACCTATCCCAAGTCTCCTTGTTGACGCTGGAGAGTTGCCTCTAGACCTTTACCGAATGTCTTCTATTATTCGGTATTGGTTTAGATGCAGACTCCCTAATTCTTTAGCCTTTCCAACTGCACGCCTTGTAAGGCACTCAACATACTTTGACTTGCACCCAAAATCTCCTCAACCTTATGGCTTTTGGGTGAGACAATTATTAATCAGTCCATGCTAATTACCTGAGGTACCTTTTTGTAAATGCTTTACTGGATTAAGAAGAATATGACTGACTTAGAATCCAGGTCTCTTTTTATGGAACATGTTGCAGAACATAGGGGATCGACTTTTATATATACTTGATGGCTCCAAATCCGATGGCGTTGGAGTTGGTGTACATAGTAATGGTTTTAATTGAAGATGTGCACTTCCTCCTACAGCTTCCATATTTACTGCCAAACTTTATGGCATACTAACTGCTATTGAGAAAATAGCATTGGAAAAGGAGAGTAATTTTACAATTTTTAGTGATGCAAGGAGTGTTCTTCAAGCTTTAGAGGTTTTTAATTCTAGTAACCCTCTGGTTTTAATGATTTTAGAAAGACTTTTATTTTTGGACAGAGAGGTTTAATGGTTGGATTTCGTTGGGTTTCAGCACATGTAGGTATGTCGGGGAATGAGAAGGCAGATTTACTGGTGAAGAATGCAGCATCCAAGTTGCTACCAAGACGGTATCCCATTCCTTGTAATGATATCCTACCCAACATCATGAAATGTTTTTGTAATAAAGTGCAACAGCACTGGGATAGTCTAGACTCTAAATAAACAAGAACATTATGGACAATTAAGGAAGACAAAACCACTATCATTACTCTCGAGAAATGACTTGGAGCATTTTTAACAATGAAAGGAAGAAAATTAAACTGAAATAGTTGATCATTAGCTACTAATGCCTTTTTACATTTACTGTCTTCTTGAATGGGTATTTGATAGTATCCATATTTTAAATCAATAGTTGTAAAATATTTACTATCCCTTACCTTTACAAGTAATTCTTTGATCAAAGATAATGGAAATGCATTATCCTTAGTGACTGCATTCAACTTCCTATAATCAACACACAATCTTACCGAGCCATCCTTTTTCCTAAAAGCTAAAATTAGAGATGCCAGGGAGATTCGCTTTCCTCAATTATCCCTTGTTCCCTTAATTTACTAATTTACAAATTTCCCTTTCTATCTCTCCCTTATAAGACCTTGACCTGATTGGCTCTGCCTGCCCAGTTTCAATGCTAAAGGGAAATCGATCAATCCTCCCAGGTGGCTTGTCTCCAATTGCAATTACATCAAAATAATTATCAACAATGTTACTAACTACAGGTTGATATTCCGGCGGACATAGTTTTCGAGCTTGCATAATCAAATTCTGAGTGCATTCGTCTGTGCAGCCTTGAGCTGGGGCTCCCAAGATTCCATTATTAGCAATTTCACACAACTCTAATTCACATACAGAATCACTTCATAACACAACTCTTTTATTTCACATATTATCAATCGTTATATCAGCTCTCTTTTATTTCTGACAAGCCCTCTTCAGACTGCATGCACCCATCTGTCATGATATTTAACTATGACCTTGGTTCCCTCTGGGAGAAGCTGACACTGGGTCACTGATATGCTTGTAAGTGTCTGGGGAGGCAACACTTCCCCTCTTTCAGGTACAGCTGATGCCATTCTTAATCATCTCTCTGTTCCTGCACAAGTACTTACTCTCTTATAACTTTCTATCCGGAAAAAGCACCCTACTGCTTCTACTGTTAATCTGTCTTTTATCCCGCAAATGTAAATTTGATTACCCATGATGAAATCCAACCCTAGTATAGCTTCGATTCCTGGAATTCCCAAGGTGTACAAGACAAAAAAAATCATTTGTAAACTTCACAGCTCCCACCTTAAAGTTGACGATTGTGTATGCCTTTCGAGCAGTTTATTTCCTCCTGGCATGTCGAGGATAATGGATGCTGCTGACTGTAGTGGGTTTGAGGAGAATCCTTTTTCAATAAGCGAAAAGCTGGCTCCTGTGTTGATCAGCGCTAGAATGGACTTATTTGGTAGGTCAATCCTGACTGCCATCATTCCTAGCTGCCTATTAAGATATGTGGAGCATATGCCAACAACTTTGCTTGCAATACTGCTGCCCCCTGCTCTTGTCCCCAGTGTTGAGGTGGTGAGATCGGGGTACCAAGGGAGGTCCCTGTGCCTGCTCCACCGAGTCCATCATAGTCACTCCCACCGCTGCCTCTGATGTCTGAGGGGGGGCATCGATCTCCCTTGTCTCCTCCTTCTTCTGTTTCCTTTTCCTTGGATGTTGGGTGGGGGGGGGGGGTTGGCTGTGCCACAGCCGGCTCGCCCTCGAGATAGATGACCATAGGCCTGACATGTAACAGTGGGGCGATCGTTGCGTGGGGCACTCCACTCATTGGTGCCCCTCTCCCCCACACTGCCATCATCTGAAGACTCTTCTCACCTACTTACTACATTCTTCCCTCTCCCGTTTTGAGGGCTGGTAAGTGCCTCTTATGGCTACCACCTTCTCGGGATTATGGCAGTTATTTTCAGTCATTTTTTCTTTTGGCAAACTGTCTAGAATGTTTTGTATCGCCATCACTACATCTGCTAACAAACGATTGTCATCGAACAAATAACCACATAAATACGGGTTTACTAATCTGCAAATATGTTTACGGGCATTTGCTTTTTATCTCCTTTTTGGAGAGGGGTACTCCGTGTAGCAAATGAATCGCAACGTAAAAAAATGGGAGTTGCAAAACTAAGAGCGGATTCACCTTTCTGAATTTGGGTTTGTAATTTTCTCACATCAGGTAGGGCGTGTTTCTTAATTAAACGTCTTGTCATTTCAGTTTAACTTCTTAAACTGTCTTGTGGTCAACATATTACCTCCATTGCTGGAGCATCTTTCAGCAACCTAATTACATGAATTGCCTTCTCTTTTTCTGACCACCCATATGTGGCTACTTTAAAGTCTCTCAAAAACACTTTGATTGATTGAAACCCTTCGTTAGGCCGTTGATCATCAAAAGTCCTAACACTTGCCTCGAGTTTTGGCAATTTTCGAACTATGTTTTACATATCTTTCCTCCGCTATGCATGTGTACTTTCACTTGTGTGGGTTTGAACTTCATTCATATACGTCGGATATGCTGTGGTTACACACCGCTCCTCTTCTCGTTAACTAAGAATCTTTTCATCAACTCGGCTAGGTTATCTAACTTATTTTCTAAATCCTGCTTTCTTTGTTCTCGTCTATATTCTTCATCGGCATCACTATAATCAACTGGTCCTTCGTTTTCTTCTCCTGAAGTAGTAATGTCCACTATTTTAGTTCTCGTGTATGTAGGCATCTTGAACTTTTATTTTACTGGCTTAAAAAACAACTTCGCTCACAGGATACAGAAACAGACGTATTTGTACACCTGACACTAATTATGTACCATCTCAATGGATAGTAAGACATCGTAATATGTTTTTTTTTTTTTTTACTTTATTACAAAAAAGGTTTTGAATACACTTGTACATAGCCGATACTCTCAGGTGAGTTCCTTATCTAATGATCGCTCGAATAGTACTGCTTAACCCTCGGCAAGTAAGATGCATTGTTGCTCTATCAATATGCTGAATTTTTAGTTTTTTTAGAATTCTACACTGTGAGGGAAATGTACTGTCACCAATAGGTCTCAACACAATACCTTATCAAATAGGGACACATCACGTATAGCAGAGTTCAGTGATCGCGCCCTACCATTTGTGACAGTCATAGTACTCTTAAAAAGGTCATTAATCTCACTGTATAAAACGCATATTTTGCACACAAGGATTAGGACACCAGGATTTGGTACAAAATATTCAAATTGTTTAACTTTGAACGTAAGTACAGCAGACTCAAGCTCCTGATTCTTTGGACATTACAAACGCAAACACATTAAAGAGTCCACCAATCTGACCCTAGAAGAGAAGTCATTTCCTAAGGTGGGTCGCCTTTGATCATAACATTATCATTACCACATAAGTCTGCTCCACTTTCTGAATGTGTTTTTTTTATTGAAGGCTGATGTGCATGTGCAAATTGTCCATCTTAGTATATGACGGGATCAGACCATCGATAAGCAAAGGACGTTTATTTTGAAATAGCTGTTACATAAATATATATGCATATATATACATACATATATATTTATATATGCACACACACACATATATATACACACATACATATATATGTATGTACATACATACATA
>NC_090736.1:55438329-55450829 GCF_036898095.1 Palaemon carinicauda | reverse complement strand
CTTTAAAAATGTCAACCAAAAGACCAAAACAATTACATAACATTGAAAAGAAAGGTCGAAGGACGTGCAGATACAATAAATAAATAAATAAATTAATAAACAAATAAATAGTAGATAGCAAGTGGAAGAATGAACCCGTTATTCGAAATTGTTTTAAATTGTTTTTATTGTTTTATTATGATGGACGTCGGATTTTCTCTGATCCCTCGGCATGAGCGATACCATCTCATCCTGGATTACAACATTTATTCATCTTGGCAGAAAACTATTTATTTACCAAACTAAATCATTCAGCCCTTGGCGTGAATATTAAAATCTTCCCCTGCAGCATTACAACATACATTTACCCAAGAAGAAGACAAATTTATTCACCAATGTAAATTATTCATCCCCTGACATGTATATCAAAATCTCTTCCTGTCCTACAGCACTTTGTATCTTGACAGAAAACGATTGATTTACCATTGAAAGTTATCTTTTCGATATCGTCCACCGATGAACGTAAACGAGTCCTTATCAGTTCCCTTGGCCCTGTTTGCATTTCGACAAGCAACGTCAGGACCATTTTTGTCCTGGACTTGAACGTAAACAAATGGAATCCGACAACGGATCCAGACGCTCTATTTCTGGAGAAAATTTATGCTTCTTCGCAGTTTAAATGTCGGGAAGCGAATTCATGAATATTAGAACACATTTTCTTTGCAAAGTATTACTATTAAGACTTGTAGGAAGTGTCTGGTCTAGCTATTATTTTTCCTTATTCAAATGACTTGGTATAAAATGTAAAGTTTATTCTTGATGATATAAAGTGTTGTTTATAGTTTTAATACAAAAACTAAGAAGAACTACCGGATAAATACTTAAGAAACCTTTTAAAAAATTTATACATGACACCATAATATGAATTTTCTATGCAAAAAGGACATCTAAAAAAGGGTCCATTTAGAAGGATGTATCAAAGCTCATTTAGTTATATGATCCTGCATAAGTGAATAGTATACATTAATAAAAACAAGAACCCCCCCCTCCTCTCTCTCTCTCTCTCTCTCTCTCTCTCTCTCTCTCTCTCTCTCTCTCTCTCTCTCTCTCTCTCTCAATAATGAGCCAAGTGATTGTTTTTATAGAGAAGAGTTATTAGACCAAGGTGTCTTTAGATCGAAGTGTTTTTCGATGAAAGTGTCTTAGACTATAGTACTTTAGACAAAAAGTCCTAGACCATATATATCTTTAGACTTTGGTCTCGTGTCTGGGAACAAAACATATATTATATACACACACACACAAATATATATATATATATATATATATATATATATATATATATATATATATATATATATATATATATATATATATATATATGTATATTTATATATATATATATATATATATATATATATATATATATATATACATATATATATATATATATATATATATATATATATATATATATATATATATATATATATATATATATATATATACACATAATCATATGATGGTTCCGTGTCTAGGAACCAAAAATAAAATATATATATATATATATATATATATATATATATATATATATATATATATATATATATATATATATATATATATATATATATATATATATTATGGCTGGCTTACTATACAACCTCTCGAGTTCCAAACTCACCTATTTGTTTTTACATTAAATCTGTTGCACTTGAAAATATTAATACTCGAGCTCTGAGACGTTTATATAACTCCCATATAAAAACACTGACTATCCAAAGTTCTCTCAAGTACACTCATAACAAAACTGGCTTATCATTATTAAGAACTATTCAAACAACTTCTTACTTTGATTCATTGGACACGAGTAAGTATGAAATAAACACTGGTGATTGAAATAATACACTCTTTACAGAAAATAAATGTTTTCTATATGAATTACAATACTTTGAAAAGAAATTACATAAAAAAAATCTCACGAAAACTTAGATTAAGACAAAAAAATTTACACTCTGAAAATTATATAATCACTTGACTCGAAATATCAAATGTGCATAAAAGCATTAGACTAATAAATAAATCCTTATGAATGTTACAAAATCACCTGTTTCACTTGAAATTAAATTTTACACCATTAATTAGTCTTGACACTTATTAAAGAAATTACATAAAGTCACTAATAAACTTAGTATTTAGCTCACCAGTTAACCAGGTAACTTACAAAATTTAATATACTGCACGTAGATTACTTGCACAGGGCCAGTTACAAAAATGTACACAATACCAACACTATCCACAACACAATAAATTTAAAATCACCTGCCAAATTTACAGCAACGTTTTAACTTACTACACACGATATATGCTGGGGCACAAAATCACTTTGGAGAGGACACACTAGAGAGAGAGAGAGAGAGAGAGAGAGAGAGAGAGAGATAGAGAGAGGGGGGGGGGGAATTTTGGCTCTTTCACAGAACGGCTGTTTCTTTTCTACTGCTATGCAGCGCTGTGGGTGCATACATATGAATTTAGTAACTTCTCGAATATTCTAATAGATTATTCTGGTGGCTTGGGGACCGGCCTCTGGCGCCGCCAGAGGTATCAACTAGATAAAAATTCAGGAGGTGAATCTTGTTTTCAGGCAACTCCCTCTCTCAGCTGCTCAGCCCATCCACCATTCTCGGAAATAAAAAAAAAGAAGATAAAATCTAACACTAAAGTTTGCGAGAACCTTTCAAAATATGTGGTAAATATAATAATTGTGTATTTGTCACAAACATGACGGAATACCTCATAAAAATATAAAAAAAAAATTTACATAAGACTGTGCATATCTGTATGGATCATATAGCATGCTTAAACAGGTTACGCAAAACTTCATAACAAAATATGTGAAATAAAAAGTTAAATCTTAAAAAAAAAAATCTAAATTTACATACACAAACTTGAATGGAGAATGAAACTAAATTAACGACAAGAGTCTTATATAATTTACATAATAAACTTATACCTACATAAGAGGAACTCACCTATTCAGTGCATATATGAAAACATAAACCAGCTTCGTAAGATATATATATATATATATATATATATATATATATATATATATATATATATATATATATATATATATATATATATATATATACCCACACACACATACACACACACACACACACACACACACACATATATATATATATATATATATATATATATATATATATATATATATATATATATATATACATGCACACACACATACACAAATGTGTATATATATATATATATATATATATATATATATATATATATATATATATATATATATATATATATATATATATATATATATATGGATGTGTGTGTAATCAAAAACTACTTACTTTTCAATATGTTTACATCAACTAAGATTTTTACTTCATTCGACTACATATCTTTTAACTTTTAAGCTTCACAGACTTTACCCACAGGCCACACTTTAATTGGAAACTGTAACAACTTGATATTGAAAGTCACCTGACCGTAATAAACTAAACTCATTTTTTTTTTTTTTCAGAAAACGCTGTTGTTTGCCGAACGTAATGTGAACTGCTCTGGGTATAGAATTCCCTTGACATAACCCGTTGCATATCATAATCAGTTCGCTCTGAAGGAACTTCATTATTTAAAATAACTTGTGAAGTTCAGGAGAGCCATCAAAGGTTAACTTCATTACTGTCACTTGGACGACCTCAGTCATTTCATCACGTGTGCTGCAAGGAAATGTTTCAAAGGAAATTCTATGGAGGTTTCAGAGTCTGATGAGAATTATTAACTAATCATTTCAGGGAAGGACAAACGCCGTTTAACGTGGATATCTCAGGGTAGTTGGCGCCTATTAGTAACGTCTTTACCTTGTGATCTTTCAGACTAGAGTTCGAAACCCACTCAAACTCGTAAGTACCTTCTGCTAGAGGAGCTGCTTACCATAGCTAAAGTCTCTGTTCTACCCTTACCAAGAGGAAAGTATCCTCTTTGGTGTCTGCAACCTCACCATCCTTGTGAGCTAAGTATGAGGGGTTTGGGGGAGCCTATAAGTCTAACTGTTGTCATCGGCAGCCATTGCCTGGGCGTCCCTGGTCCTAGTGTGGGTGAAGAGGGGGGCATGGGCGCTGATCATATGTATTTAAGGTTAGTGTCTTGGCATTGTCCTGCTTGCTAGGGTAATGTCACTGTCCGTTGCCTTTGTCATTCACGAGCGGCCTTTAAACCTTAGAACATATTGTTGTATTACTATTATATTTCAGCTTACTACCTTAATTTATGGCCGACATACCATATTGCTATATGTGTTATGTTACGAGTTTACTGAGGGATATTAAACCTAATACATCATGAGATCTAAGGAACCCATCTAACCTCTCCACCAACACCCAGCAACCTCTGGACCACCCGTTACCAACCTCAATATCACATTCTCCGTTTTCCTCTCCGCACCATATCTGTCTCCAATTACTTTCAAAATATTTGAATATGATATCGTGCATATACGTATCATACATTAGTAATACTATTTAATACAGTTACTATAATGTGTGACCATGGAAACCAGAGTGGGCCCAACGATCATGAAAGCGAAGGCTAATGCCGTTTTTAATGGCCATATCAGGAGTTCAGGAGTCATTTCAGGACCCTCGGTTGCCTATATCCGGATTATAACGGACGTGTCTAGGGCGACCAGAACGATGAAGCGTTTGGGCCATCCAGTAAACCCTATAAAATCGTTCGTGTTTGCATCATTTTATTCTTGCAATATATATTTCTTTTCCATATTGCTCCCACTTCATTAAAGTAATAGCATCTACAATAAAATACGTGTACACATTATTGACTATTATCATTATTATTATTACTAGCTAAGCTACAACCCTAGTTGGAAAAGCCAGATGCGATAAACCCAAGGGCTCCAACAGAGAATAATAGCTCAGTGAGGAAAGAAAATAAAGAAATAAATAAACGATATAAGTAGTATTGAAAAAGCAAAATAAAATATTTTAAAAGCATTAATAATATTAAAACAGATATTTGATATATAAACTATAAAAGGACTTATGTAAGCTCATTCAACATAAAAACATTACGCATTATAATCATATAGATAATTGATGGACAGAAATACAGACATTTTCCAATTTTGTAATATGAATATGAAAGAGACAACTGAATAAAATGATATCATTAACTGCACTAAGTTGACATTGAAAAAGCAAAATAAAATATTCTAAAAGCATTAATAATATTAAAACAGATATTTGATATATAAACTATAAAAGGACTTATGTAAGCTCATTCAACATAAAAACATTACACATTATAAGCAGTATTAAAAAAGAAAAATAAAATATTTTAAAAGCATCAATAATATTAAAACAGATATTTGGCATATAAACTATAAAAGGACTTATGTAAGCTCATTCAACATAAAAACATTACGCATTATAAGCATATAGATAATTGATGGACAGAAATACGGGCATTTTACAATTTTGTAATATGAATATGAAAGAGACAACTGAATAAAATGATATCATTAACTGCACTAAGTTGATATTTTATAACAATTACATAGTCTCTAATAATAGTAATAAATTTTCCGAGAAGCTCCAGACCACATATAATACTAAACGGACGAGTATATTTGGTTGGTCATAAGGACTGCAAACATTGGTCTTCTATCACATATAAGTGAACATCCTGATTTCTGTTGGACAGAACTTAGTAATGTGAAATACGTCTTGCCTCCACAGAATTGTACTATACTTGTAGTAAATAGTCATATATGTACATCTACAACTATAGAGCATTGTTAAATTCTCCCTTATGTAATAAAGAGCAAGTGTCGGGGTCTCTCTCTCTCTCTCTCTTTCTCCAGAGAGGTATACTTGGAAACCAGTCACCAAAAAATTGATGAACAAGTGGATTATAGTTAGGAAAACGGAAGAGGGGAGAAGATTGAATCTGGGTGCTTGTGCATATCTATCTAGAGAGAGTTTAGTTCACCAAACTTTCAACTGGGCTCTACAGTGCAAGGCACTAAAAGAGTTGGAGACCCAGGCCTACGTGGCTGAGGACTAAGAAGCGTGAAGTAGGAGATGATGAATGAAGAAGTATTGATTTAAAAGCTCAAAATAGGGATGATTAGCTAAATCTAACCAAGGACCTTTGGGTCAATAGGCGTAGGAGGAGATGATGATGATGATGATGATGATGATGATGATGATGATGAGGATGAGCCTATATATATATATATATATATATATATATATATATATATATATATATATATATATATATATATATATATATATATATATATATATATATATATATTATATTTGATATATATATATATATATATATATATATATATATATATATTATATTTAAAATATATATATATATATATATATATATATATATATATATATATATATATATATATATATATATGTATATATATATATATATATATATATATATATATATATATATATATATATATATATATATATATATATGTAGACACGCATGTAGTTAATAATGTGCACTAAAATTTGTCATCGCAACAAGTTAATAAAATAAACTGGATAAAATTTCTCAAGCGAGGATTAATGGATAAATCCACTGTTAGAAAATTAGAAAACTTGTTGATTCTTAAACAGTCTCCATGAAACAATAAACAAAGGGATTAGGCGACATGACATAATCTGAACATCATCTTTTCACTGAAACAAATTCCTCAAATTGGATTCCAATATTCCAACGGCCACCTCTGACCATTCCAGGAAAAATCCAACCGCCTTCCGTGTCAGAGAAATAGGTCGTATTGAATCCTGAAACCGACAGGAAACCCACTGACCAATTTAGCCCGTTAATCTTGACGAGTTACAACGCTCCAGATATTCCTTTGAGGATGAAACCACTGCAAATACGCACGGGAGCCTCATTAACAACAATGCAACTTGTTCACAAACAGTGCACTAATTTTCTCTGTCTCGTTGTTAGTCTTAGGTTACGGGATTATATGATTGAATGTCAAAAAGAAATTCAGTGGTTGCAAGTTCAAAGTTTCTACTCAGATATTTTTGAAAATAATAACTTTTACAAAACCAAAATCCAGAGTTTATTTCACTTTCTGCCTGACGATCTGCCGGACTGGAATTCGAGTCCCGCTCAACTTTGATAGTTTCTAGTGGCGTCTGCAACCTCAATATTGTAGAGAGCTAAGGTGGGGGTTGGGGAGCCTATAGGTCTACTTATTGAGGCATCATCAGTCATTGCCTGACCCTCCCTAGTCCTAGCTTGGGTGCTCATCACACACACACACACAAACACACACACACACACACACACATATATATATATATATATATATATATATATATATATATATATATATATATATATATATATATATATATATGTGTGTGTATATATATATATATATATATATATATATATATATATATATATATATATATATATATATATTGTATATGGTCAGTCTCTATGGCATTGTCACTGTCTCTTGCTTCAACCATTTATGAGAGGCATTTAAACCTTGAACCGTATGGAATGAACGGCAGTAATGTTACAAAAGCCAACCAGAAAATAACATAAAGTCATTGGTTTTTTTTTTTAAAGGTGCATTGGTGAAAGAGTGAAAGACGAAAGTCGAAGTGCGGATATCCCATATATGAAAGAAGGGATATCGGGGAAAATAGATAGATATTAAGTGAGGAACAGGACTGTGGGAAAATACTAAGCAAAATATTACGAAGAGAGACAATGCAATACTATTTAAACTGAAAGGAATAGGCCGAACTATATTACGGAATAAACACTGCGTTTAAGACAGTCAGAAGGCATTGTTTTCCCGCCGGGCCGTTGCAGGCTGTTCTTTTACCTCCCCATAAGTTTTCACAAATATTAGGTTTTATTAATTTCATATTTTTGGTAAATTCTGGTATTCAAATAAAGTTTATAATAAAATGTTCAACTTATGCTGAGTGTAATTTATCTCAATTTGTGTTAAAATGTGTGAAAAATTACAAAATTACAAAGCGTGCATCCGAAAATAAGCTGCTGTCGTTGACTTCGGCGGATTGGGTTATTAAATTTAGACTTACCATGACGATACTTTATAATATATTTATTTTTTCACATTGTTTATTGACAAAACATATATCTGATGGAGAAATATAGGTTAGTAAATAAGTTTCGATTCACATTACTTGGTAATTATTTGAGAATAATGAAGGTGTTCGGACAAAAATACTTCCGACCAATCAGGTATCAGGAACCTTTCAGAGCTAAAAGGGCACCCCTGTGAGTCGGTGCAAATATGCACCGCTAAAAAAAAATAGACTATAGAAGAATTGGAAGACCTAGGCCTACGTGGCTTAGGACTATAAAGCGCGAAGCAGATGATGAATGGAGAGGTATTGAATTAAAAGCTCAAGCCAGAGACGACTGGCAAAAGCTAACCAAGGCCCTTAGCGTCAATAGGGGTAGGAGGAGATAGTGATGATGATGATGTGAAGTATTCCACGAGTAATTTACGGACCGGCCGAAAATCAGCCTCCCGCGGATATAGAAAAACGGCTACTGTGACTTTTCTATGGCAAGTATCAATATAAAAATTTATATGAGGTATTAGAGAGAATCCAGATATTAAGAGAGTAAAATATATGGCTTATTTGAATGTGAAAAAACACGTCTAAATGTGCAATCTTTATCACACACACACACACACAAATATATATATATATATATATATATATATATATATATATATATATATATATATATATATATATATATATATATATATATATATATATATTTGTGTGTGTGTGTGTGTGTATTACAAGGTGTCCATAAAGTTTATTAAAAATGTTAAAAACATAACACAATAACTCATTAAGATTTTTTTTCTTTGCCGTTAATATTCAGTTATCAAAAGTTTCCACAACATTGGATTTGTGTATTTCTAGAACTACGTTGATAAAAGAGCTACTGTTAAATGGACCCCTAAAAATAAAGGGATCAGTGGACGACCCAGAACATCTCAGGAAAACAACGATTTAAAAGCTCAAGATAGAGACGATAGGCATAATTTAACCGAGGCCCTTTGCGTCAATACACGTAGAAGGAAATAATGATGTTGATGATGATGGTGATGACGTTACCTATTATTTTCAATGGACGAAAATTAATCACTTGAAGAGAGGTTGGGTATAATAAGAAAAATTGTTTGGTAATCTCAGTCAGGTGTGAGGACAGAAAAGAATCTGTAAAGAATAGGCCAGACTATTCGGTGTAAGTGTAGGCTAAGGGAAATTGAACCGTCACCAGAGAAAAGGATCTTCACTTGAAGAGAGGTTTGGCATAATTTACATTATATATTCTCTTCATTTTATAAATTTAATCTATTACATTAGCACAGGGAGCATCCTACATATTTTGTCCTGTATTCCATGAACATAGTCATATTACTTAATATGTTTTCCTTTGGACTAGGATAAAGTAATGTGACATTTGCCAGGATCTTATATATCAAGCAACTATTGCTATCAAAGTATTTGCGCCACTTAGTGTGTGTTTAGAATTATTTGTATGGAATTAAATTCCATTATGTTGCTTCGAATTAATGTATGCATGAAAATTTGTCTGTTTGTTGATGCTTTTTAAAAAGTTAGTATGAAGAATTAGCATTGACACTGTGGTGGAAATAATATCAAGTATTGCATTTAAATCAAGGATATTTGTGGAAGAGTTTTTTTCTTTACTTATCTTGTATATTTCTTATTAAAGCATTAAATAGAAACCAACAAGTGACAGTTTTAATGTAAACTTTTCTGTTTTTCCTAAAGAGCAGATAATTATTTCTTTCTAATTCCAAAATGCGTTTTGGTATGAACTTTATATATTCTAATAGATAAACAATTGAATAAATGAAACCAATGAATAAATATCTAGATGTTTTAAGTCTATTGCGGTTGGTTCTGCTTCACGTAATCTTAATATATATTTTTTCTTCCAAAATCCGGATGCATTATGAAAGGGATAAGTGTGATGTGTAGACGGATTATCGAAAAAATTAAGTGAAATGAAAAAAAAGCATGAACATTCTAAGTGAATTCTTCAATCAAGTTTACTAACACGTCCTAGTTCAAAAACGTGTCTGACATAGTGAAAGCGACATTCTTGTAATATTTAAGAACAAGTCCGAGAACATTTATTGTTCACTTTGGCAAAGGAACTTCGTTCACTATGTAACCGAATCCTTTCATTCAGGACTCTGACGAATCGAGTTTTCTGGAAGATCCTTCATACGTCTACAAGTGAGATTATTTGACATTGGTGTAAATTACGCGAACTAAGATTCAACTCGTTTCCTTGATCTTACAACAGCCCGTCATGATGGTAAACTCTAGAAGAGAAGAGATTAACTCGTTTTGAACCGTTGGAAGGTTCTGAATGAATTTCACTGTGCTTTGATATGTTAACATAAAACAAAGAGAGAATACTGACCAATAATGAAACTAGGCATATATTGGCTTTTGAATTCAACGAAACACTCCATAAATATTTAATGACACAGAATAAGTAACTAGAACGAAATAAAGTCATAGATGTTACGTATATTTAACGTACACAATAACCAGCTCTTTAATAAAACTACGCATAACACACAAACACACACACATACACACACAAGCAGAAGGAATTAGTAAAGGATTTTTGAGATGGGAAATAATATAGGAATCCAATCTAACTTCCGAGGCATGAATACGGTAGAACTGAGATGGGAATTGTATTAGTAAAAACATAGTTATCTATCTTTGTAATTTGCAGTTATGAAGTTATTTAGAAAGATTCATAATCTTTGATATAGCTGACGGTTTTACCTATGTTCAGCTCTGATTCGAACACGGAAGAAAGAATGAAAATATCAAAATAGCGACCAATTACTTTTGATCAGTAGATTTGGTGGAAGTTCATAACGATTGTGCTGAAAACTTTAAGAATGTCAGCCAAAAGACCAAAACAATTACATAGCATTGAATAGAAAGGTTGAAGAACTTGCAGATACAAAAAATCAATAAATAAATAAATATTAAAAAGCAAGTGGAAGAATGAACCCGTTATTCGAAAATGTTTTTATTATTCTAT
Organism: Palaemon carinicauda; assembly: GCF_036898095.1. Lineage (NCBI taxonomy): Eukaryota > Metazoa > Arthropoda > Malacostraca > Decapoda > Palaemonidae > Palaemon > Palaemon carinicauda. The sequence continues at coordinate 55,439,624 of NC_090736.1, read as the reverse complement.
TATGATGGCCGTCAGATTTTCTCTGATCCCTCGGCATGAGCTATATCATCTCATCCTGGATTAGAACATTTATTCATCTTGGCAGAAAACCATTAATTTACCAATGAAAATTATTCATCCCATGGCGTGAACATTAACATCTCCTCCTGCAGCATTAGAACATACATTTACCTTGTCAGAAAACGAATGATTTACGCATGTGAATTATTTATCCCTAGCCATGAACATTAAAATTCCTCCTGCACTACAGCATACATTTGCCAAGGCAATAGACGATTTATTTACCATTGTAAATGATTCATCCCTTGGCGTGAATATCAAAATCTCTTCCTGTCCTACAGCGTTTTCAATTTTGCCAGAAAGCGATCGATTTACCGATGTAAATTTTTTCATCCCTTGGCATGAACATTAAAATCTCATCCTGCGTTGCAACATTTATTTGTCTTGGCAGAAAAACACTGATTTACCAATGTAGATTATTTATCCCTTGACGTGAATATCACAATCGTTTCCTGCCCTACAGCATTTTTTACCTTTGCAGAAAACGATTGATTTACCACTGAAAATTATCATTTCGATATCGTACACCGATGAACGTAAAAGCGAGTCCTTCTCAGTTCCCTTGGCCCTGTTTGCATTTCGACAGGCAACGTCAGAACCATTTTTGTCCTGGACTTAAACGTAAGCAAATGGAATCCGAGAACGGATCCAAACGCTCTATTTCTGGAGAAAATTTATGCTTCTTTGCATTTTAAATGTCGGGAAGCGAATTCATGAATGTTAGAACACATCTTCTTCGGAAAGTATTAATATTACTACTTGTAGGAACAGTCTGATCTAGCTATTACATTCAAAGACCTATTTATCACCATTTTTCCTTACTCGGAAGCCTTAGGATAAAATACAATGAATGTTCTTAAAGATAAAAAGTGTTGCTGCTTGTAGTTGTTCAACAAAACTAGGAATAACTTGCTGATGAATATTTTAAGAAACCTTTTAAAAAATTTAAGCTATGGCATCATAATAAGAATTTTCCGTGCAAAAAAGACATTTCAATCTCTTGACAAACGGGAAAATTGCTTTAGAGAAACTGCCATCAAAAGAAAAAGTTTCATTTTGAAAGATGTATTAAAGATAATTTAGTTATGTGAACCTACAAAAGTCAATAGTATATATTAATAAAAACAAGACCTCTCTTTCTCTCTCTCTCTCTGAATAATGAACCAAGGAATCTATAGGGCTCTCTCTCTCTCTCTCTCTCTCTCTCTCTCTCTCTCTCTCTCTCTCTCTCTCTC
>NC_090736.1:55414718-55434718 GCF_036898095.1 Palaemon carinicauda | reverse complement strand
TATATATATATATATATATATATATATATATATATATATATATATATATATATATACAAGTGTGTGTACATCAAATGCAGCCGTTTCTAGTCCACTGTAGGACAAAGGCCTCATATATATATATATATATATATATATATATATATATATATATATATATATATATATATATATATATATATATATATATATATATATATATATATATATATATATATATATATATATATATATACATATTGGCCCCAAAAAGGCATGACAATACAAGAGCGTTAGGTCAAAATTTCGTTTTTCTGATCCTGCCTCCAACTTAGTGACATATATATACATCGCATGCTTCAGCGATAGATCGCCAATATATATATATATATATATATATATATATATATATATATATATATATATATATATATATATATATATATATATATATATATATATATATATATATATATATATATATATATATATATATATATATATATATATATATATATAAGCAGCTTTTCAGGACTAACCCGCGCCCTCGATCGTCAAAGCTCTGCAGGAATTCTTGGGCATGATCAACTATTATCACCGTTTTCTGCCAGCCATTGTCGCCACTCTTGTTCCCCTCTACGACTCCCTCAAGGGTAAGCCAAAGGACCTGAAGTGGGGTCCCTTTCAAGAAGCGGCCTTCTGCAATGCAAAGAAGGCCCTATCAATCGCTGCGGCTCTCAGTTTTCCTATCCCACATGCCCCTCTCCTTCTCTCTGCCGATGCCAGCGACATGGCTATTGGAGCAGTACTCGAGCATGTGGTCAACGGCTCACCCCGCCCATTGGCCTTCTTCAGCAGAAAACTGTCCAAGGCAAAATCGGGTTATTCTACCTTCGATCATGAATTGCTGGCGGTGCACTTGGCTGTCTGTCACTTTCGCCATTTCTTAGAAGGTACGCCCTTCGTCATTCGCACAGACCACATGCTTCTAGTGCACGCCTTCACTCGACAGTCTGACGCCTGGTCCGCCCGTCAACGCCGACATCTCTCCACTGTGGCTGAATACAATTGCACAATTCTATACGTCCCTGGGAAAATGAATCCCGTTGCCGATGCCCTGTAAAGAAACACATTGGCTGCCATTCAACTGGGATTGGATTACAATGCCCTGGCTGGAGCCCAACGACAGGATCCAGAGTAACAAGCATGTAGGACATCCTGCACGTCCCTCCGTTGCGAAGTATTCCCCTTCGAAGACTCCAACACCACCCTCCTCTGTGATGTCAGTACTGGTAGACCGCAACCTTGGATTCCTGCTCCCATGCTCCGGCAGGTGTTTGATTTCATTCACGGCCTTTCACATCCCTCGTGCCGTTCTACTGCACAGCTGCTGAAGACGAAGTTCATTTGGCACGGCATTTCTAAGGATGCTAAGGATTAGGTCCGCGCCTGTACTTCTTGCCAAACTTCCAAAGTACATCGACACACGGATTCAGGAGTGGGCACCTTTTCTCAACCTCAGCGTCGTTTCGGACACACTTACGTCGACGTTTTAGGCCCCCTAACCACATCACAAGGACATCGTTACCTGTTTACCGTCATCGACCGCTCCACTCGTTGGCCTGAAGCCATTCCCATGGAAACTGCAACGTCCGCCTCATGTACATCTGCCTTACTCTCAGGATGGATTGCAAGACTTGGTATCCCTGAGCATATTACTTCTGACAGGGGTACCACTTTCACCTCAAAATTGTGGACATCATTAGCGAATCTCCTGGGCATCACCCTACATCAGACAACGGCCTACAACCCGTTGCCAATGGAATGGTTGAACGTTTTCATCACACCCTCAAACCAGCTTTGATGTCCCACTGCAAGGATTCCAACTGGTTTACTCAGCTTCCCTGGGTCCTCCTGGGACTAAGGACCATTCCTAAAGATGCCCTCAACGTCTCGGCAGCTGAAATGGTGTAGGGCGATCCGTTGGTCGTCCATGCCAAATTTTTTCCTTCTATAACCTCCTCCGACGATCTCCAGCGCATACGTCACGTCGTGAGAAAATTTACTCCATGCTGCCAGACTTACAAGCCCCCAGCGAAGCATCACATACCGACACACTTGCACTCTGCAATGCACGTCTTCCTGCGCAACGACACTTGCAAGCCACTGCTAACGTACCCTTACACGGGCCCTTTCCTTGCGATCCGACGCAGTCCGAAAGCATTCCTACTAAACATTCGTGGCAAAGAGGACTGGGTCTCCATTGATCGTATAAGACTTGCTTATCTCCTGCCAGATGACCCAACTACAGTTCGCCTCTCTAGATTAGGGCACCCTATTTAACATGTACAGTATGTAATTTTTAGGGGGGGAGTCGTGTGTCACACAATCGTATATAGTTCATTTTGTGTATATATTATGCTTGTATCTTCGCTCTTCCATCGCACTAAAAAGAACCTGAATAAACATGGCTGTTTTTCTCACGGGTAACGGTGTCGGTTTTGAACCTGAAATTTCCTGTTGCATTGAGCTTTTGTATATAAAGGAGAGTGTTCTATAATAAACTCACTCAGTTGCTTTCATCCTGTCTTTAAGTCATAACCTTCTCTCGGCCCGTCACACTTTATTGGAAAAAGCTATACAATGTTGCCATAAATTACGACCTCGAATTCAAAAGTGTTAATGGGCCTTTTTTTGTCCAAAAGTCCTAATAGGCGATTTATTGTGCTTTCAGCGAATGATTAAAACATTATGATATACCACTAGCTAATTGAAAAATTCCATAATTGGTAAAACAACGCAGTAAATACTTTGTAAATAATTTTGTAAGTGTTACAGGAACATAAGCAATCCATCGTCATCAACACTTAATTACGTTACTTGTGGGTAGGATTAGATACTTTATGCATAAAAGTGACTTTGGTTTTACATTTTGTTCACGACATATTTTGTATGAGATTCACAAATCACAGTTATCTTTGGCTGTTTTATTGTCTTTGGCTGTTTTAGTGTCTTTTCAAACTCTATAAAAAAAAAAAATTCTAAAAATCCAAAACAGCTGATGATATCTAACAGAATATCCTGTGTATTTCAATGTTAGTTTCCAAAGGTCTCGTAATTTGAAAATGACGAAATGATAAAAAAAAAAAAAAATTGTAATGTGCTGATTGTGTTTCACTCACGCCCTCAATACGATTTCATTACAAGACAATAATGAAATTCATTATTTAAAGTCATTATATTTGTAAACTCATAATAATAATAATAATAATAATGAAAATAATAATAATAATAATAATAATAATAATAATAATAATAATAATAATAATAATAATAATAATAATCTCTGTAACATTGTTAGAAGGTCAACAATCATTAAATGGCAACAGCGTCAACTGAGGTAAAGGACAGGAGTGTATCAGTAATATACATACATACATATATACATAATTACATAAATATATATATATATATATATATATATATATATATATATATATATATATATATATATATATATATATATATATATATATGTATGTATAATATATATATATATATGTATAATATATATATATGTATATATATATATATGTATGTATAATATATATAAATATATATATATATATATATATATATATATATATATATATATATATATATATATATATATATATATATATATATATATATATATATATATATATATATATATACACACACACACACACACATATATATATATATATATATATATATATATATATATATATATATATATATATATATATATATATATATATATATATATTATACACACACACACACACACACACACACACACATATATATATATATATATATATATATATATATATATATATATATATATATATATATATATATATATACCTTTACATACAGATGATATATAAATGTGTATATATAGTGTATATTTAATTACAAATGACGAGGGTAGGCCTTCTTTGAAATAAGTTTTATTGAAAGGAACTGCTGCTTCAGTAGCGTCAATTGCGTGATGAACTTTTTCTATTCTTCTTAGTATCATCCCCTCTTCATTTTTGTTATTATTATTATTACTTGCTAGGCTACAACCCTAGTTGGAAAAGCAAGTTGCTATAAGCCCAGGGGCACCAACAGGGAAAATAGCCCAGTAAGGAAAGGAAACTTTAGGAAAAATAAAATATTCCAAGAAGAGTAACATTGAATTAAATATCTCCTATATAAACCATAAAAACTATAACAAAACAAGAGGAGAATTAAGATAGAATAGTGTGCCCGAGTGTACCCTCAAGCAAATAAACCCCAACTCAAGAGAGTGGAAGACCATGATACAGAGGCTATGGCACTACCCAAGACTAGAGAACAATATTTTGATTTTGGATTGCCCTTCTCCTAAAAGAGATGCTTACCATAGCTAAAGAGTCTCTTCTACCCTACTAAGAGGAAAGTGGCCACTGAACAATTACAGTGCAGTAGTTAACCCCTCGGATATAGAAGAATTGTTTGCTAATCTCAGTGTTGTCTGGTGTATGATGACAGTGGAGAATATGTAATAAATAGGCCACACTATTCAGTGTGTGTGTATGCAAAGGGAAAATTATCCGTAACCAGATTGAGGGATCCAATGTAGTACTGTCTGGCCAGTCAAAAGCCCTCATAACTCTCTAGCGGTAGTATCTCAACGGGTGGCTGGTGCCTAGGTCAACCTACTACCATAAATAATAGGGGTTCTATTGCCATCTACACAAGATGTTGATCTTAAACTCTCTGTTTAAATTGTTTAACATGAGGTTTAATTTCTTCCATATTCTACTGATAGTTTTGAAGATCAAAGTCATATGCTATTCTGTACTGTTCTTTTATATATACACTAGCACAAGCCCATAAAGAATAATATATTCAGGAACTGGAGGAAACATCATGGTAACCATTCCTGATTCATTACAGGTGAAGTGATGTTAGTCATGACAGAAATTCCTTGATTGTGATCAGATGTTTGCTTGACTGGCCTTGATTTTAGTTCTATCTTCGTCCGTTTAATCATGAGAGAATTATTTTTCAACTTAAACAAAAGGGAGTAAGTGGGTCTTTAACTGGCATCATTATTGAATTTTTAACAGATTGCAGAGCTGTTGTTGATAAGCACCATAGTGATTATATTACTACAATCCGCCAGTAACTTGGAAAGGGACCTATTTCAATAGGAAGGAAATGGAGACCATATAATTCACAATTCCTCTTTTATATGTCAGTGCACATTATACAAGTACAGATATTAAGTACAAAATATGTCTTAGCCGTAAATCACTTTCACATTGGTTGTGTGTACTAAGTAATGTTTACTTTATGCATATGAAATTCAAAATCCGTAGAATTAGGTTAACAAATTCTAAAGATCAGAGAGAGCCAGACAATGGCTAAATGATTCAGCAGGTATACCTATAGGCTCCCCCAAAGCCCCCATCCCGAGATCACAAGGCTGGTGATATTGCAGCCACTACTAAACTAGAAGCTATCAAGCCTGAGCTGGTCTCGAACATCCGTCCAGCACTTTGCCAGGCAGGGATGTTTCCAAAAGGTTAAATCAATCACTCTTTTTTTCAATCGCTCTCCTGTCTCTAAACTGTGCATCACCATCACCAAAGGGGGCCACAATTTATGTTCCTATATTGGAAAAAAAGTCAGTGCCTAACTTTCTCGTTTTTTCATCGGTTAACCGTTTGTTAATCGATTAACTTTATCCTTAAATTTCTTTGGAAAGTTTTCCAGAATTGAGGCAAAGGAATATCCACAATAAACCTTAAAAGGAGATTACATGAAGATTCTTCGTTCAATCATGAAATGATGGTAATATTTAGATATTCTTCAATAGTGTATCGGTGTCGTGTCTGAAGCTTGGACCAACATTAATTCTGCTAACATTTCTAAAAACTCTTTGAGAGAGAGAGAGAGAGAGAGAGAGAGAGAGAGAGAGAGAGAGAGAGAGAGAGAGAGAGAGAGAGAGAGAGAGAGAGAGAGGGGTTACCCTGACACTCTGAGTCTATGGTAGAGAGAGAGAGAGAGAGAGAGAGAGAGAGAGAGAGAGAGAGAGAGAGAGAGAGAGATAAGTTACCATAGACTCAGAGTGTCAATAAGGAGTAGGAGACGAGAGAGAGAGAGAGAGAGAGAGAGAGAGAGAGAGAGAGAGAGAGAGAGAGAGGGGTTACCCTGACACTCTGAGTCTATGGTAACCTCTCTCTCTCTCTCTCTCTCTCTCTCTCTCTCTCTCTCTCTCTCTCTCTCTCTCTCTCTCTCTCTCTCTCTTATACTTTAAAAGGCCTTCTTTATTGACTTTAATTGCTAACGGGCAACTCTTGATGCATGACCTACAGAAAGCACTTCTTGCAGAAAGTGAACATCCGTCTTCCTTGAATGTCATTGGAATTTCTCTCTATATATAAAACCTGGATTTCCGTGCAGATCTCTGCGAATATCCTGTGAAGGAAATATCTTCTCTGTCTATATACACATATCACTTAATAAGAGTATGTTTGCGTATTTTACAAGTAGAGAACTTAGGAAAGTACCGTAATCATATCAAAGGGAGGTAATAGCTATTAGAAACCGAGGTTATGTATAATAAATCACCTAATATATAAGTCTATCAACATAATTGTGATATAAATTTTCCATTACCCTGAGAAAGTTCTAATGATTCCACAGATATCTGCTGTGATTTATTTCATTTCAGCTAGATTTAAAGATTCAATTATAATGGTATATTGCCTCGAAAACAAGAATACTCAAGCAAGAGAACTCTACCTTAACGCAGTGGAAGACCATGGTACAGTGGCTATGGTTTGATTTTGGAGTGTCCTTCTAGAAGAATTGCTTACCATAGCTAAAGAGTTATTTCTACCTTTACCAAGTGGAAAGTAACTGAACAATTACTAAGCAGTAGTAAAACCCATACGTGAAGAAGAATTTTTCTGTTATGGAAGTGTTGTTAGGCTTGTGAGAAAAGAGGAGAATGTGTAAAGAATAGACCAGACTATTCGGAGAATGTGTAAAGAATAGACCAGACTATTCGGAGAATGTGTAGGCATGGCAAAAATGACATATAACCAGAGAAAGGGATCCAATGTAGTACTGTCTGACCAGGCAAAGGACCCAATAATTCAGTAGCGGTAGTATCTTAATCGGTTGCTCATATCTTGGCCAGCATACTACCTATACATACTGAAGCTTTTAGGATAGAGTATTTCTCTTATACAAATTTCAATAAAGCTAATTGCCTGAGTGACATCAACATATTTCTTACGGGCAGCTTCCTGATGCCCTAGTTTCTAATTATATTATCGAGAGTAATTTTCTAATAAAACTATCCCAAGGCCGTGGAAGACACCAGGGTGCCCTTCGTCTTCGGAGGCCTACACCCTCCAACATCAATTCCAAAGTCTATAGATCTTGATGAACTCCCCCTCCCAGCGAAAAGCAAGATACGTCGTTGTTGCTCCCACACACCCCTGCCTGACACTCACTTGACCTAAACAGCAGAGCAGCCTTGACTAACCAACCTTCCAACCAATTGGTCTCTGTGTTGATTCTACGTGTGATATGCATATGCTTGTGTGCACAAGTGTGATTGCAAACAAATATATGATTGTGAGTAAGCTTTCGTTTTTTTTTTTATCCCTAAAAGATCTTTGAATAGTTGAAATGGTTTATTATATTTTGAACTCATTTCCTAAATTTATGATAAACTAACACAAGTCAGTAGTCACTTGACAAAGCAAGGGGGAAGCGACACAAGAACTTTATTTGAGGCGCACTTGCATGATATAAGATAAGAACTAGTTTATGATACGAGAAAAAGAAGTAGCTACTAGATAGAAAATAGGGGAGAAGTGTATAAGAAATTGTGCAGAATGAGAATAAGAGAAAATTTATATAGCTTTGAACATAGATAAACATTGAAGAAATGCAGTCTTTGAACAGGAGAATAAGTATTTTCAGGTTGTGGTGAATTTGGAGGACAGTAAAGTTAAGCTTGGTAATAAGATGTGAAAGGGTTTATTTACGAGAGGATAACACAGGGAAAGTTATTGAATATAATATATAAGATAAGTGATTAGGAGCTTTAAGAAAAACAATTCGTCATGAGTTGATGAGAATAGAAGTAAGATGCGGTGTTCCACAATTGAGAGGTGAAATTGGTACCCTTGTCAGAGGCAACATACTAAGGGATACCAAATCTTGCTATCCATCCTAAGATTAAGCAGGTGTATATGAGGTGGATGTTGTCGTTTTAAGGGGAATGACTTCAGGCCAACAAATGGAGTGGTTTATGACGGTATACAGGTAAAGTTGTTCTTGAGATGTGGGTATGGGATCTACTACGTGGACCCTCTTAACGAGAGAATGCCTTGACGCAGTCATGTGGTTTCTTCATATTGTTGAAGAATTGTGACGGGCAAGAGGGCTCTCGAACTTGGGGAAATTGCTCCCCAAGTTCGAATCTAAATTTTTCTCCCTTTCCTCTATTTCTTCTGCTTAATGTTACTTCTATCTTCTCCTAATTTTATCAACTTTCTTTCGTCTTGCTGTCCTAACTCTATGAGAATTATTTCTCTTAAGTTTATATATATATATATATATATATATATATATATATATATATATATATATATATATATATATGTGTGTGTGTGTGTGTGTGTGTGTGTGTGTGTGTGTAGATATATCCATATATATATATATATATATATATATATATATATATATATATATATATATATATATATATATATATATATATATATATATATATATATATATATATACATGTATTTATTTTATTTGTTCATTTATTTATTTATCTATTTATTTCTATTTTATCTAGATGGCGTGGATATTTCCGCATTCGTTATTACTGTCTGCTTAGATGAACGGGAGGTATTTGCATTCAAAACTATATATGAGAGTATTGGATGATCTCAGCCTTCCCAAAAATGGTTTGGACCTTTTTAGTGAAACTACTCCCAGGGGTTGGGTCATGGGAACCCGGGGGGATTCAATCCTTGAGGTGGGACTCTTGGCTTTTGGCTGGAAGCCCATAATTACAGATATGGGGAGGATAACTCCATCCCTAAGAGGCGGGTTTAGCTTACACCTGTGCCTCTAAATCTGTTTGCGGGTAGGTATGGAGTGGACCATTTGGGAAATATACTCTCATTATGGTGATAGTAAAGAATGCAAATTTTCTTTCCAACGTATGATGCTTTCTTAAAATTCTCAAGCAGGTAAACCAACAAAACCAAAAAAAAAAAAAAAAACATTAAGAAAATCCCACCCTTAACTATGGACCCTTCAAACGCTGACTCTCCATCCCCTGGATTAGTTGACTCCCCCCGGCACTGTTGACGACCTCTGATAATGTGAATAGGGATATTTTATGTTGGTAACCTCGGAACAGGAAAGAACTATTCCACTAATATTCCAAAATCGAGGTAATTTGGGTAACACGAGAAAACTTGAAATCCTTCATGTTACCCAAATTCCAATAGAGACAAACTAAGAGCATCTATATAAAGCATTTGAGTGCTATGGATGTATAAAAGAGATAAGGATGAAACTTGAAGATGAAAAATAGCATTCATGGATATCTTACAGTAGTTATGATGAAACATTTAGTGCAATAAGTAACAGGAATCATATTAAAATCAATAACTTAAATGTCGCGGCTGCTCTCTGCGATAAGGCACCAAGAGATTTGGATGTGTAGAGGCCTGCCGATTGGTTGGATAAAGACGCGGATTTAGTTATGCCCTCTCAGAGAAAGCCAAAACCACCAATGTGGCTTAAAGCTGAATCAAAGGGGGTTACAGGGAATTAATTTAGAATATGCAAACTGGTTCAGAAAAAAAGTAGGAACTATTGCACTAGGTGATATATCTCGTTTTGGAAAAAAATAGTTTCCTTATCCATGCCAAATCAAGTACACAGTCTGTAATACTGTTCAATATAAAAACATTTAATGATGATATTAAGTTAGATGTCAAACCCCACCTAAATTTTAGCAATGGAAGGGGACTAGTTTTTAACAGATCTCTATGAATTTACAGAGGAGGAAATACTGACCATGTGTCCACTAAATGTATGGAACGTTCACAAAGTCCCAGGTACTTCAATGATAATCCTTACGTTCCAGGATGCTGATGAACCTTTCCAAATTATTACTGAAAACAAAATTATTAAAGTAAGACCATTCAAGTAGAAGCCACTGCAAGGCTTTAATTGTTTTAAATTTGGGCACCCGTCTAAGGTTTGCAAAAATGAGAAAATGTTTGGTATTTGCTCCAAATTTTACCATGGAGAATGTGCACTTGGAGCCAGGTGTTAAAATTGTAAATCAAATCATAAATCCACAGACAAGAGCTGCGAGCTATATAAGTTGGAGGAAGCTGCCCTCAACAAATCAAATTTAGAACATATAAGTATGGAACGTGCCAAAAGACTATTAAATTAATCAAATACCTGTGCTATGTCATTAAAATCAAAATAACCTAACACTGCTAAACTTTTAGGTTTGATATTTGATTGTAAGCTTACGTGCGTTTCTCACTTAAGCGTTAAAAGCTAGATGTCTGGAACCTCTGAATCTTTAAAAAGTATTGGCCTCTACATCATGGGGGGCAGACTGCAATACTAATTTAAAATTATACAAGGCCTTGATTTTTCCTAAATTAGTTATGTAAATGAAATATACTCCTCAACCACACCATGCCAGTTAAAAATATTAGATTCAATACATCATGCTGGTATTAGATTGTCCACAGGAGCGCATAGAACCTCCCCTATCCCAAGTCTCCTTGTTGATGATGGAGAGTTCCCTCAAGACCTTTACCGAATGTCTTCTATTATTCGGTATTGGTTTAGATTGCAAAGATTCCCTAATTCTTTAGCCTTTCAGACTGCAAGCCTTGTAAGCCACTCAACATACTTTGAGCTGCACCCGAATTCTCCTCATATTTACTGCTTTCGGGTGAAAATATTATTAAACAGTCTTGATATAGTTAGAATTAAGGTGATTCCATTTAAGGTATCATCAACGCCTCCATGAAAATTACCGGAGGTATCTTTTTGTAAATACTTTATTGGAGTTAAGAAGAATATGACTGAGGTAGAATCCAGGTCTCTTTTTATGGAACATGTTGCAGAACAACATCGACTTTTATATATACTGATGGCTCCAAATCTGATGCTGGCGTTAGATTTAAAAGTACATAGTAAAGGTTTTAATTGTAGAGGTGCACTTCCTCTAACAGCTTCCATATTTACTGCCGAACTGTATGCATAGTAACCGCTATTAAGGAAACATCGTTGGAAAAAGAGGGTAATTTTACAATTTTTATTGATGCAAGGAGTGTTCTTCAAGCTTTAGAAGTTTTTAATTCTAGTAACCCTCTAGTTTTAAAGGTTTTAGAATGGCTTTTTATTATTGAATTGAGAGGTATAATGGTTCGATTATGTTGGGTTCCAGCTCATGTAGGTGTGTCTGGGAATGAGAAGGCAGATCTACGGGCGAAGAATGCGGCATCCTAGTTGCTACCAAGAATGTATCTCATTCCCTGTAATGATTTCCTACCTACCATCAAGAAATGGTTTTTTAATAAATGGCAACAGCACTGGGATTGTCTAGATGGCAATAAAATGAGAGAAGTAACAAATGTCGTATCACCTTGAACGTATAACATGATGCCCTGAAAATGGGAGACGACTCTTTGCCGTCTCTGTATTGGTCACACAGTTGACACACGAGTTTCTGCTGAAGGGCCACCAGCAACCGTATTGTGAAGACTGTTTAGTACCTTTGACAGTGAGGCATTTGTTGACCTAACGCCCTAATTATAATAACTTAAGAAATAGATATCTGTTTGAGGCTCGAGGTGAGGATGGCAGGTTCATCCTTGCCAAGATTCTTGGACATGATGAATCCTACTATGCAAGCGGCATTTTTAGATTTATTTCAGAAGCAGGTCCGGCGTCAATGACCTTAGATGTCAGGATGCCCAGAAAACTTTCAATCAATCTACTACGTCGAGGTGAATGTGGTCAAAATGATGGTGAGGTTGAGGAGAGGCTCCCACTCCTGAATCCGTGTGTCGATGTACTTTCGAAGTGTGGCATGAAGTACAGGACACATATAAATATCAATACGAATATCAATAATGCAAATGAACTGTCATTTCCAATAATTCTACCATGACCAAACAGGTGTAAAGCGAGGAACATTTATTTTGGTGCTGGAAAAATCTCTTGCAATGTAGGGAGGCTACAAGGATTTAGAATAAACAATAATGCATACGTGGAAGTTAAAAAGAAAGTGGTAGCACTCAAGAATTGTCTCGATTCCGAAATTATGTTACATATATATATATATATATATATATATATATATATATATATATATATATATATATATATATATATATATATATATATATATATATATATATATATATATATATATATATATAGTGGTATATATATGACTACATATAAATAAATACATATAGACATAATATACATACATATATGTATATATATATATATATATATATATATATATATATATATATATATATATATATATATATATATATATATATATATATATATATATATATGTGTGTGTGTGTGTGTGTGTGTGTGTGTTTGTGTGAGTGTGTAGGTAAAGGATATTTTGACAGCATGCAAGAAACAGAAATGGATATCGGCAGGACATATAATGAGAGTGACGGACAATAAATGGATATTAAGAATAACAGAGAAGAAATTTCATTAAAATCAGATGGAAAATAAAAGCTGGATGTGAAATATATAATAACAATTGCAAAATCTGTGCTAAAGTAACGACTAGAAATGAAACACCAGAAAATCGATATTGTGAATATTTTGCAAATAGCAACTAGACCGTCAAGAAAATCATAATTTCAGTAAATTTTTGTTGCAATAAATAAATTAGACAAGACTGTTTGACAATATATAACATAAAAATGTGGTGAAAGTCCTCGTGCCTGTTGATGGATCAACTTTATCCCAGCCGCTTATAACAAATGATGTAGGCTTTATTGGGAAAAGTTATGCTATATTACATTAATTACGACCTCAAATTCAGAAGTGTTAATGGGCCTTTTTTTGCCCAAAAGTCCTAATAGGCGATTTATTGTGCTTTCAGCCGATGATTAAAACATTATGATATACCACTAACCAATTGTAATATTCCATAATTGGTAAAACAACGCAGTAAATACTCCATAATTGATTTTGTAAATGTTACAGGAACATGAGCAATCCATCGTCATCAACACTTAATTAAGTTACTTATGGGTAGGACTAGATGCTTTAGGCATAAAGGTGACCTTTGCTTTTCATTTTGTTCTCTTAATTTTTTGTATATGACTCAAGAAAAAAAATCACCCTTGTATTTAGCTGATTTAGTGTATTTTCAAAATCGATTAAATAAAAACCAGTAGAATTTAAAAAATCCAAAATCATGCTACAAAAATGTATCTTTTCTAAGGTCTCGTAAACTAAAGATGCCAAATGATATATATATATATATATATATATATATATATATATATATATATATATATATATATATATATATATATATATATATATATATATATATACATTGTAATATTATTGCTATATATTTCTAAATTATTTAAGTTTTTATAGATATATAAGGTTAAATATACTGTAGACTTATTGTTTTCCTGCTTTAATTGTTTGTCTTTTTACTGGTGGTTATGTTAGTGGTTTTAATGGACTAACGGCTGTTTTATATTTTCAAGTGGTGTTGGTTACGTGGCTGCGCTCCTGCGTGAACGGAGTTTTGGAGGGGCTTTTTTTGAGGATGGTTCCTTAGTGTGTTTCTGAGCCTCCAACCTTGTAGGGCACGACATTTGTGATTGGATCTATATTATTCCACGCCTTTGCAGAGCGACATTGTGAAGCTGTTGAGCTTGTTTTGGATATTCTTTCTCTGCAGCAAGGACGTTTCATCCTACATTTTGTGTACTGCCCTTGGTTCAGTAAATGCCAAGGGGACCTCTCTGTCCCAAGGTAATAATATTTATACCTATTTAAGTATCGTGATCACGACCGGTGATAGTCAGCTGACGTCATTACTGGAGCTTGTGAAAGCCTTTCAATCAAACCAGCCATCGTCCACTATATAGGGATATTTTGTTTGTATTTGTTAGGATGCTCTAACTTTTCGTTGGCCTTCTCCTTTCTGGACCCTCTCTCCATTTAGTATGCATGTGTTGATGACCTTTCTGTAATCGTGTAACTGTTTTCTTTTACAGGGAGTTAAGATTGAGTGTGTATCATTTATTAATGTATTATTGTGGTTCAGGTGTTATTTCTGTCTAGTTATTATGTATTAAAATTAAGGAGATTTTTGTGGTATTTTCTTTGTCCCCTTGAGTTGACTTTGCATTCGTATTGATGTTTGGTTACTATTCCACCTTTAGTGGACTTAGTACTGTATGATGGTGAATACTATTTGATAAGTGTAGTGTTTTGAGTGGTGGTCAAAGCCAGCCATCACAAGTGGCGACCGTGACAGGATCGTTCGTTCCTGAGTATTCACCTGTGTTTGTGCAAAGGTAATTCTTGGGATAATTTTTTTTACAGGCAGTGTATTTTCACCTCCTCGGTGTTGTTTTAAGTAAATTTAGTGTTTTGTGTGAATAAGTGATCATGAGTGTCATGGCTGTTAACGTATTCGAACTCCTTAGAGGAGAGGGGTGGCAAGAGAGGTTGGCAGAGTTAAATAGGGAATACTTGGAAATTGTAGCAGAGCATTTTGAATTGGAATATGATGTGTCCATTAGAAAGGGTGTATTGCTATTGCACATTTATGATTATGTTAAAACTGTAAAGACAAGTGGGGAACAAGAGGTGAAACCTGATAATGTAGTGTCAGTAGAAATTTTGGATAGGCAAATTGCCCTGAGACAAATGGAATTTGAAATGGAAAAGTTAAAGGCAGGGGAAAGAGAAAAGGAGAGGCAGCATGAGATGGCTATGAGAAACCCAGTTTCTTTTTCCCCCGCCCATTCCCCAAATAGGTTAGTAACGCCTGCTATTAATCTAGCGCAGGCTCTCAAATTTGTACCTAAATTTGAAGAGAATAATGTAGCAGAGTTTTTTGTGTCATTTGAGAGGATTGCAGCAAGGTTGGAGTGGCCCCAAGAGTATTGGACCACTCTTATACAAAGTAAATTAGTTGGAAGAGCTCAGAGGGTATATGTAACGCTGGAGGAGGATCTATCAGCAGATTATGAGAGTGTAAAGGCTATTGTCTTGAAGGCCTACGAGTTAGTCCCTAAAGCTTATAGGCAACACTTCCGGAACTTAGAAAAATGTAGGGAACAAACTTTTGTTGAATTTGCCAGGGCGAAGGAACAGTATGCTAGCAATTGGTTCAAGTCCAAGGAGGTGGGAGATTTTGAGAGATTGAAAGAGTTAATTTTGGTGGAGGAGTTTAAGAGGTGTGTTCCAGATAAACTGAAGGTCCACCTCGAAGAGTTAAAACTCGAGACCGTTCAGGAGGTAGCTATTGCTAGTGACGAATATGGCTTGTCTCATAAGAGTGAGTTAGGGGAAGTAACGACAAATGTGAAGTCTAGTTGGGTTAAGATGGGTAGGAATAATAATGCTAATCCGAATAATAATGCTAAGGTGTTTAACAGAAATAATCATGGAAGTAATAATAATCAGGGTAATTATCAGGGTTATTGGCTGGTTTTCCTGATTCCGTAAAGTCGTATGCTATTGAAAATTTTAATTTAATCTGCCCTTCCTTTGCAGGGAATTCGAAATTGGCCATAGTTGATAAATTCCCGGTTAAGGAGGTTGATGTTGTGTTAGGGAATAATGTGGCTATGAAGAATAATAATTGTCCGATATTGATAAACCCTGATAGTGAAGTAGCAGCAGTTACTCGTTCTAGTGCTAGAATTGTTGACGCTGCAGAGTCAACAATTGATGTAGATTTAAGTAGTTTAGATCGTAGTGATAGCCTAGCTGTAGATCTTGGAATGTTAACGGACAAGTTAAATTGGACTACTGAAGAGCTAATCAAAGCCCAGAAAAAGGAGTTTCGGGAACTCCCTATCGAGTCAGGGGAGGTGTCTGATATGACTGGTCCCAAATTTAAGATAATTAATAATATTTTATATAGGTTGAGTAGGCCTATGGGGGTGGATAATGTTGATTATGAAATTGTGAAACAGATAATGGTTCCTTTTGGTTACAGGAAGGAGTTAATGTCATTGGCGCACGAAAGTGGTTTGGTCGGCCATTTTGGAATTCATAAAACTTCTTGCAAATTGTTAGGGAATTATTATTGGCCGAAGTTGAAGGCAGATGTAAAGAAGTTTGTCAATAGTTGTGATGTGTGCCAGAGGGTCGGTAAACCCAATTAGCGGATTCCAAAATTGCCTCTATATCCTATTCCTGTAGTTTCCGAACCTTTTAAGGAAGTCATTTTTGATGTGGTTGGACCATTACCGAAGACGCGTAGTGGTAATGAGTATATTTTGACAATCATGGATGGGATGTCTCGATATCCCGAGGCAATACCACTACGTACAATAAAAAGTGTTAAAATTGTAGATGTACTAATTGACTTTTTTACCAGGTTTGGGATGCCTAAGATTATTCTATCGGATTGTGGTTCTAATTTTGTTAGCAGGTATTTCAGAGATAAAATGGCAGAGTTAAATATAAAACATGTGACCTCTTCTCCATATCATCCAGAAAGCCAGGGAGCTCTGGAGAGATTTCATCAGACCCTGAAATCCATGGTAAAGAAATATTGTTTGATTAATGGTTCTGAATGGGATAAGGAATTACCTTATTTGTTGTTCGCTTTTCGTTCTGTCCCAAGTCAGTCTTTAGGTTTTTCGCCTTTCATCCTTGTGTTTGGCCATTGTGTTCGAGGTCCTCTTGATGTGGTTCGTGAGTCTTGGGAGGGAGACGTCCCTGAGGTTAATTTATTGAATTATGTGTCTAATCTAGGCGATAAATCAACCAAGGCTTGGAAATTTGCGGGTGAAAACTTATTATGTAGCCAAAAAAGAATGAAGTTCTTTTTTGATAGAAGGTCCAAGGCAAGCGACTTTGCGGTAGGCGATAAAGTATTGGTTTTGTTACCCTTCCCAGGGAATCCATTGAAAGCTTCTTTTTCAGGTCCTTGGAAAATTTTGAAAAAAGTAAGTGAAGTTAACTATTTAGTGGAGACACCTCAAAGAAGGAAACCTTTTCAACTGTGTCATGTAAATATGTTGAAAGCTTATATGGAACGGGAAAAAGTCATTCCTGTGGCAACTATTGGGAACACGGTAGATTCTGAGAACAATAACCATTTTTCTTTTTCAGAGTGGGAGGGTATTGATGATAATTGTTTTAATGGATGTGAATGGCGGTCGGATAATAGAAAGTCTTTGGAAAAATTTTCGGGAGTAATTTCACATTTAGGTAAGGAAGAACAAAGGTCTTTGAAAAATTTAGTATCTAATTATGAAGAATTATTTTCGGATGTACCGGGTAGGACTTCGGTCCTTGAACATGATGTAGAGGTAGGTAGCGCCACTCCTGTGAAACAATCTCCTTACAGGTTGAACCCCTTCAAAAATGAGGTTGTAGCACAGGAAGTGGATTATATGCTAAAACATGACCTAATTGAACCTAGTCAAAGTCCTTGGTCATCACCTGTTGTATTGGTAAAGAAATCCGACGGTGATTTCAGGTTATGTTTTGATTACCGTAAGTTGAATGAGTTATCTAAATCTGATTGTTATCCATTACCTCGAATTGAGGATTGTATTGATCGAATGGGGAAGGCCAAATACATTAGCAAATTCGATTTGTTGAAAGGTTATTGGCAAGTTCCTCTTTCAAAGCGGGCAAGGGCCCTGTCTGCTTTTGTAACACCACAGGGATTGTTTCAATGTAAAGTTATGCCATTTGGTATGAAGAACGCGGCTGCCACCTTTCAGAGGTTAATGAATACTTTAGTCCATGGTTTAGAAGGATGTGTTGTGTATATTGATGATATTGTTATTTATAGCGATGATTGGGAAACCCATTTAAAACGTATTAGGGCACTATTTGAGGTGTTGAAAAAGGCAAATTTGGTAATCAATTTAAAGAAAAGCGATTTCGCGAAGGCGAAGGTGGTATATTTTGGTCATGAGGTTGGTAATGGTAAAGTTGCTCCTAAGCAGGCCAATATCGAAAGTATTGAAAACATGGTAGTCCCTAAATGTAGGAGGGATGTCAGAAGATTCCTTGGTTTGAGTGGGTATTATCGAAGGTTTGTTAGGAATTTTTCGGATATAGCCGATCCATTAACAAATCTCTTGAGAAAGAAGGTAGCATTTGTCTGGACGGATGAAACGCAAAGGGCTTTTGATAATTTAAAAAGAGTTTTAATTAATTTCCCTGTCTTGAGAGCTCCTGATTTTGACCTTCCTTTTTCTCTTGCCACAGATGCAAGTGACGTTGGTGTAGGAGCGGTGTTGTTGCAGAATGACGAGCAGGGAGTTTCTCATCCTGTCGCATTCTTTTCAAAAAAATTGTCCCCCGCCCAACGTATGTATTCAACTGTGGAGAAAGCGACTCTTGCGTTAATATTCGCTATTAATCATTTTCAGGTTTATCTCTCCTCCTCAGATACACCTATTAAGGTCTTGACAGATCATAATCCCCTGACCTTTATCAGCAGATACAAGAATAAAAATCAACGATTGATGAGGTGGGGTCTCATGCTGCAAGAATGGAGTTTAGAATTTTCACACATCCCAGGAAAAGATGATATTGTTGCCGATTTTCTCTCTCGCAGCGTTGAATATTAGTTGATTGACAGAGGGCTATGCAGTTATTAAAGGTAGTATCTGTATCGTTCTAATTATGGTGTGTGTGCTGTTGAAGTGGGCACGTAAGGAGTAGAAGTAAATGTATATTTGAGATTTATTAATCATGGTTTGTTTACAGAAGACTAAAATGTTTTGGGTATATTATATGGGATCTTTAAGGTTAAAAGGTGAGGGTGATCACTGGTACTTTCTAATGATTGATTAATTAGAAGGGTCATGGGCTCACGGGTCTGTAGCACAACACAGCCGTTTTTAGGCGCTACAGGCTGGTGTATGAGTGGTACCCTAGACTGAGTTAGGTTAATCTACTAAGGTTTAGAGGTGTCAGGTACGATAAGGTTTATAATAAGCTAAGAAAAGAGATAGGCACTAATCTGGTATTCTGTATTTTCAGGCTAATAATTACGCTTCATCGAGTTTGTTTGTTTGTTTGCGCAGGGGAGTCTTGTGGTGGTCTTCTCTGTGTCGTTCGGTGTGTGTGTATGTATTGGACACTATGGTGATAAGTGTGATATATAACACTGAAATAGACAGTGGTTTTTGTGATCAACATTTATTGATAGTGAGTGATGTGTATCCCTGAAAAGGAACAGTGTATTGAGTGTGGAAAAGGTTATAGCTTTTGGACTATATATACAGAATCCGGTTGTTAGTGCAATGACTCTTAAATAAGTTTATTAATGATATGAGTGATGTGAAATTTTTAGGTTGGGTACCTATTTATCGAATGGTGATGTTTTGGTTTTCTGGTTTTGGAAAGTTTACTTGTGATTAATTTAGGTTTAAGATTTTTTTTTTAGTATTGGTTATATATTGCTATCCTTGTGAGCTGCAGACCTTGGTACTTGCCTCCCTCTTTCCTTTTGTTTGTCATGTTTTTGCAGTTTGTTTAATAATAATTTTTGAGTGTTGGTTTAATATTTCAAATTTTTGAGTGTTGGTTTAATATTTCATTATGTGATAACCTGTATGTTGTAATTCAAATCACTTTAAAAAAAAATAATATTATTGCTATATATTTCTAAATTATTTAAGTTTTTATAGATGTATAAGGTT
>NC_090736.1:55394718-55402218 GCF_036898095.1 Palaemon carinicauda | reverse complement strand
AACTTCACACATTGTGAACTTGTGATTCCCGAATTCCTGATGCACTGTATATATATATATATATATATATATATATATATATATATATATATATATATATATATATATATATATATATATATATATATATATATACATATATATATATATATATATATATGTGTGTGTGTGTGTGTGTGTGTGTGTATTTATGTATCTATCTCTATAGATATACCTGTATATATTTACACACACACACACACACACACATATATATATATATATATATATATATATATATATATATATATATATACATATATATATATATATATATGTATATATATATATATATATATATGTACCTATATATATATATATATATATATATATATATATATATATATATATATATATATATATATATATATACAGTATATATACTGTGTATATACATATATATATGTATATATATATATATATATATATATATATATATATATATATATATATATATATATATATATATATATATATATATGTGTGTGTGTGTGTGTGTGTGTGTGTGTATGTTTGCCTGTGTATCCAGGTATGACCACATGGAAATATACGTGTGGGTGCATCTGAGTATTGTAAAATCGGTTTGAATATCATGCCTTCATGAATATTTCATTGCTTTACAAACTTGTATTCCTTCGACCGACATCATTTTGGAATTTTTACTGATTTTCCATCATTTTTACGACTCGCGCCACAGCTAAGATTGACTCGTAAAGATATCAACTTTCTAGTTTGTCGTGCTCGGATAAAAGAGACTTAGATCTACATCTTCGTAAATATATTGCAAAATTCAATATAATAATAATATCATTAATGATAATAATAACAACATCAAAAATAATAATAATAATAATAATAATAATGATAATAATAATAATAATAATAATAATAATAATAATAATACATACATACATATATACATACATATACCAAAACACTTCCCCCCATTTTAGGGGGTAGCCGACATAAATAAAATAAGAAAAAAAGGGGATGGGGACCTTTCCTCTCTATGCTTCTCCCAGCCTGACAAGGGACTCAACCGAGTTCGGCTGGTACTACTAGGGTACCACAGCCCACCCTCCCCCGTTATCTACCACAGATGAAGCTTCAGAACGCTGAATCCCGAATTACTGCTACCTCTGCGGTCATCCAAGGCGACTGGAGGGAGCAGCAGGGCCAAACGGAACTGCGTCACAATCGCTCGCTATTCATTCCTATTTCTAGTACGCTCTCTTGCCTCTCTCACATCTATCCCCCTATCACCCAGAGCTTTCTTCACTCCATCCATCCACCCAAACCTTGGCTTCCTCTTGTACTTCTCTCATCAACTCTTGCATTCTCACCTTTTAGAGCAGACAGCCAGTTTCCATTATCTCAACATGGCTGAACCATCTCAACACATTCATATCCACTCTAGCTACTAACTCATTTCTTACACTCGTTCTCACCCTCAATGCTTCGTTCCTAACCCTATCTACTAAACATACACGAGCCATGCTCCTCACACACTTCATCTCATATACAATTTCTATCTCTCCGTCACTTTCATTCCCCAAAACTCCAATCCATACATCACAGTTGGTACAATCACTTTCTTATACAGAACTCTCTTTACATTTATGCCCAACCGTCTATTCCTTACCAATCCCTTCACAAGCCCCAAACACTTCGTTCACTCTCTGACATACTTCTGCTTCCATTTCACCATTTGCTGCAACAATAGACCCAAGTACTTAAACTGATCCACCTCCTCAAGTAACTCTCCATTCAACATGACATTCAGCTTCGCACCACCATTCCTTTTCATACATCTCATAACCTTACACTTACCCACATCAACTCAACTTCCTTCTCTTACATACCCTTCCAAATTTTGTCACAAATCGACCAAGCTTCTCTTCTGAGTCTGCAACCAGTACAGTATCACCCACAAACAACAACTGATTTACCTTCCATTCATGATCATTCTCGTCTATCATTTTCAATCATTGCCCAAACACCCGAGCATTCACCTCTCTCACCACTCCATCAACATACAAGTTAAACAACCATGGCAACATCACACATCTCTGTCTCAGCCCCACCAGAAACCAATCATTCACTTCATCTCCTATCCTAACACACGCTTTGCCACCTTCTTAGAAACTTTTCACTGCTTGCAATAACCTTCCACCAATTCCATATAACCTCATCACATTCCACATCACTTCCCTATCGACTCTACCATGCGCTTTTTCCAGACCCATAAACACAACATACACCTTACCCTTTGCTAAATATTTCTTGCATATCTGCCTAACTGTAAAAATCTGATTTATACATCCCCTACCTCTTCTAAAACCATTCTGTACTTTTAAGATTGCATTCTCTGCTTTATCCTTAATCCTGTTAATCAGTACCCTACCATACAATTTTCAACCACACTCAACACACTAATACCCCTCGAATTACAACACTTATCCTTATATTGTTGTACAACACATACACAAACCAAATCTACTGGTACCATTGACAACATAAAACACTTATTAAACATTCTCAGCAGCAAATTAAGTACAGTCACACCCCCTTCCTTCAACATCTCAGCTCTCACACTATCTATACCTGGTGTTTTCCCTACTCTCGTTTCATCTAGTGCTCTCCTCACTTCCTCTCTTCTAGTCTCTCTCTCATTCTCATCTTCCATCACTGGCACCTCAACCCCTACAACAGCAATTGTATCTGCCTCAGTATTATCCTCAACATTCAGTAAACTTTCAAAATATTTCGCCAACCATTTCCTTGCCTCCTCTCCTTTTAACCATCTTCCATTTCCATCTTTCACTATCTTTTCAATTCTCGAACCAGCCTTCTTTAAACTCCTAATTTCTTTCCAAAACTTCTACTTATTCCCTTCATATGAACGACCCAATCCCTGACCCTACCTCAGGTCAGCCGCCCTCTTTGCCTCAGTTACCTTGCGTTTTAATTCCAAATTTTTCTCTCTAAATCTTTCATACTTCTCTACACTATTACTCTGCAGCCATTCTTCAAATGCCCTCTTTTTCTCTTCCACTCTTACCTTCACTCCTTCATTCCACCATTCACTACCCTTCCTCAGGCTACTTCCAACAAACTTCTTGCTATAATAATAATAAGAAAAATAATAATAATAATAATAATAATAATAATAATAATAATAATAATAATAATAATAATCTCTGAAACATCGTTAAAGTTCAACCATCCTTAAATGGCATAAGCGTCTACTGGAGAATGTACCAGTAATATATATATATATATATATATATATATATATATATATATATATATATATATATATATATATATATATATATATATATATACAAATTCCTTTACACACAGTATATATAGTATATTTTTGATTATACATAACGGGAGTAGACCTTCTTTTAAACAAGTTCTATTGAAAGCAATTGTTGCCTCAGCGGCGTTAATTTTGTTATTAACCTTTTCTACTGTTCTTAGTACTTTTCTTCTTCACTACTACAGTCCTCAGGTAATTGGGAAAGGGACATATTTCACGAGGAACGTGATGGAGACCATATCATTCACAATTCTTTTCTATAATATATCTTTGCCGTAAATCACTTTCACACTCGTTGTGTGCACTAAGTAATGTTCACATTAAGTACATAAAGCTCAAAATCCGTAGAATTAGGTATAACAAATCCTTAGGATCCAGGAAGGCCTGACAATGGCTTGATGACTCAGCATATAGACATATAGGCTCCCCACAAAGCGCCCATCCTTAGGTCACAAGGATGTTGAAGTGGCAGCCACTACTAGAAACTACCGAGCTTGAGCTGTTCTCGAACATCTATCCAGAAGTTTGTAAAGCAGGGATGTTTCCAATAGGTTAAATCAATCACTCTTTTTCTTAGTCGCTCTCCTGTCTCTAAAATGTGCATCACCATCACCAAAGGGGACTACGATTTATGTTCCTATATTGGAAAAACGTCGGTGCCTAACTTTCTCCTTTTTTAATCGGTTAAGCGTTTGCCAATCGATTAACATTATCCTTTTTTTTCTTTGTAAAGTTTTCCAGAATTGAGGCAAAGGAATATCCACAATAAATCTTAAAAGGAGATTACACGATAAATTTTCGTTCGGTCATGAAATGATGGTAATGTTATGAAAATTGTATAGTTTTAATTTTCGAGCAATATTGTAATCGTTATTTACGTTTTACATAGACATTCTTTAATAGGGTATCGGTGCAGTTTCCAAAGTTTGGACCGAAGTACATTCATTCTGCTAACATCTATTAGAACTATTTGAGAGAGAGAGAGAGAGAGAGAGAGAGAGAGAGAGAGAGAGAGAGAGAGAGAGAGAGAGAGAGAGAGAGAGAGTCTGTCTCTACAGACTCTCTCTCTCTCTCCACAGACTCTCTCTCTCTCTCTCTCCACAGACTCTCTCTCTCTCTCTCTCTCTCTCTCTCTCTCTCTCTCTCTCTCTCTCTCTCTCTCTCTCTCTCTCTCTCTCTCTTATACTTTAAAAAACCTTTTTTTATTGCCTTTAATTGCTAACGGGCAACCCTTGATGTATGAACCACAGAAAGCACTTCTTGCAAAAATTGAACATCCGTCTTCCTTGAATGTCTTTGGAATTTCTCTCTTTATAAAAAAAAACCTGGATTTCCGTGCAGATCTCTACGAATATCCTGTGAAGGAAATATTTACTCTCTATAATATACAAATCACTTAATACTTGTATGTTTGCGTATTTTACAAGTAGAGACCTTGGGAATGTACTGTAAACATATCAAAGGAAGGTAATAGCTATTAGAAACTAAGGTTATGCATAGAATGTCACCTTTTATTGAATTCTATCAGCATAATTGTGACATCAATTTTCCATTACACTGATCATTCTATATATACATATATATATATATATATATATATATATATATATATATATATATATATATATATATATATATATATATATATATATATATATATATATATATATATATATATATATATATATATATATATATATATGTATATATATACATGTACATATACATACATACATATATATATATATATATATATATATATATATATATATATATATATATATATATATATACAGTATATATATATATATATATATGTGTGTGTGTGTGTGTGTGTGTGTCTGTGCGTATATATACGAATGTATATATACACAAACACACACATTTATATATATGTATATATATATATATATATATATATATATATATATATATATATATATATATATATATATATATATATATATATATATATATATGCAGGTTTGTATATTTACGTTTGCAGAGAGGGATATCAACAAAAATATCGAATAGAAATAAATGTGTACAACTTCACTGTGATCGAACACTACACAATAAAAATGAAAAGCATGGGGTATATATATATATATATATATATATATATATATATATATATATATATATATATATATATGTATATATATATATATATATATATATATATATATATATATATATATATATATATATATATATATATATATATATATTATATATATATATATGAATCTCAGGAGTTACCTGGTAAGACCATTGTCTTGGACCAGCTCCATAGGAATCTCGTTTAACAATAAAATACCAATGTCTTACATACCAACTAGTTTTTAAAGGTTTAAAGGCCATTCATGAATGGCAAAGGCAAGGGAAAATGACATTGCCTATCAAGCAGGACAATGCCCTAAAGACTGACCATATAAACATATGACCAGCATCTACTCCCCCTCCCCCCCCCACCCAAGCTAGAACCAAGGAGGGCCAAGCAATGGCTGCTGATAACTCGGCAGGTAAACCTATAAACGCCATCCCCCCCCCCTCTCTCTCTCTTCAGCTCGCAAGGAGGATGAGGTTGCAGGGACTAAAGGAACTAACCAGTTTGAGCGAGACTCGAACCCCACTCTGGCGATCACCGGGCAAGGACGTTACCAACAGTCACCACAACAAAAATGCTGGGTAAAAAGTGTTGGTATATAAAATATAGGTCTCACCACTGTAGCTCCAAAATTGCAGTTAATATTCAGGTTCCAAATTCCTTTGTGGTTTCTGTTATTATAGTCGGTAGCTCACAGTTGATTCTTCAGAGGAGACGTAAGTTTAATGCAAGTTAGACATTTTAACCTAATCTAATATACTGGCAGTCCATCGTAGTCAGTAATTAAATTTGATATTTTTCAGAAACTGGAGAACAAAGTGTCTGCCCAATCTAATGATAACAGTAATATGAATGACAGGGTTAGACCCTAAACTAGCAAACTTGACAGAACAACTCAGCATCTGATAACAATGCAATTACCCCTACTCACGTCTCAATGCCTGTTCCCCGTGAATGCTTATGTGCGTATATATAAGAAAATAAATAAATAATATATATATATATATATATATATATATATATATATATATATATATATATATATATATATATATATATATA
Organism: Palaemon carinicauda; assembly: GCF_036898095.1. Taxonomy (NCBI): domain Eukaryota; kingdom Metazoa; phylum Arthropoda; class Malacostraca; order Decapoda; family Palaemonidae; genus Palaemon; species Palaemon carinicauda. The sequence continues at coordinate 55,395,679 of NC_090736.1, read as the reverse complement.
TATATGTATATATATATTATATATACGTACATATATACAAAAACAATCCCACACAAACATACACACACACTCACACACACACACACACTATATATATATATATATATATATATATATATATATATATATATATATATATATATATATATATATATATATATATATATATTTATTTATCTCATACTGGAATCGAACCATAGCCTCTACAAATGAAAGGCAATGTTGCTACCAATCATTCCCCCAAAATTTCTAAAAGAAGTCGGAACCTTAATGCTATCTGCATTTCAAAATTTACCTGGCGAGATATCAGTCTCATACCAGCGAGTTTTCCAGGTGTCACAAATTAATTACCCTTAATGAGTCAATATGCAGAAAATCAACACGATATAGTGCCCAAATAGAAATAAATTTCTATCTCATGGAGGGGCTAGTTCAATTCCAGTAGGAGATAATAATGTATTCTTATTTGAGTACGATATTATGTTGATTTTCACCCACCCACCCACACACACACACACACACACACACACACACACAGACATATATATATATATATATATATATATATATATATATATATATATATATATATATATATATATATATATATATATATATATATATATATATATATATATATATATATATATATATATATAGGCAGAAAAGTTTAATAGTGCAAACGTGCCTTTTATATTACTTGTCAGTCACAAAACTGCACCTGACAGAAATTCAAGTGTAAAGTCCACAGGAAAAAGGAAACTAAAAGTCCAGGTACCAAGCGCTTTCGTGTATTACGTACACTTCAGGGTACACTGGAGAACTGTAATACTTTCCTGTTTCCTATGAATTTTACACACACACATTCATATATATATATATATATATATATATATATATATATATATATATATATATATATATATATATATATATATATATATATATATATATATATATA
>NC_090736.1:55387218-55389718 GCF_036898095.1 Palaemon carinicauda | reverse complement strand
ATGTTTCTTGACAAGGCATCGGCACCGGGATACATTTTCCCATGAACGTGTTGAAGGGTGTAATTGTATTCAGCCATGTCGGAGAGATTTCAGCCTTGACAGCCAGACCAGGTGTTGGACTGTCAAGTGAAGGCGTGCACCAGAGGCATGTGGTTTGTGCAAATGATGAAGGACGTACTTCTCAAAAGTGGCGAAAGTGAGGGACAGCCAAATGCACCACCCCTAATTCGCAGTCGAAGATAGAGTACTGGATTTTGCCTTGGACAGTTTTCTACGGAAGAAGGCCAATATGAGGGGCGAGCCATTGACCACCTCCTCGAGTACTGCACCAATGGCGAAATCGCTGGCACCAGTGAAGTGATGGAGAGGGGACCGTGGCACGGAAAAAATAAGAGCAGCAGTGGTTTACAGGACATTTTTTTGCATTGCAGAAGGCTGCTTCTTGAAGGGAACCCCACTTTAGGCCTTTTGGCTTGCCCTTGAGGGAGGTGTAGAATGGGGCAAAAGAGGTGACAGTGGCTTGCAGTAAACGGTGATAATAATTGATCATGCCCAAAGATTCTTGCAGTGCTTTGATGATCGAGGGTCTTGGGAAGTGCTGAAAGGCTGCTACCTTCTCAGGGAGGGGTTGGACTCCTTCAGGAGTGATATGGTGTCTTAAGCAAGGTACTTAGTTGAAACCAAAGGTGCAGTTATCGTACCACACTACAAAGCCGTTCTGTTGTAGGCAGTCTAGCACAATATCATCCATGTAACATACACAGAATGAGAAGTCCACTATGATGCCATCCATAAGGTATTGAAAAGTGGCCCTAGAATTACAAAGGTCAAAACAGAAGTAATTAAAGGTTGATGTACAGATGAAGGTAGTGATGGTGGTTTTGCGGATGTCTTTCGGGTTCATGGGCACATGATAACTCCTCTTCAGAAAGTCAAGAGTGGAGGAAACCTTCATTTTGTGCAAGTAGGAGGTCATGTCGGCAATGTTTAGGAGGTAATAGTGATCTTGTTCTGTCTTCATGCACGCTGATGCAGGGAGCCATCTTTCTTCATGACGATGTGTAAGGGTGTCGACCATGAGCTTTAGGGCTTTTGGTAAAGGCATATTTCTTCCATTTCAGCAAACGTTCATTTAGCAACTGTAAAACGATCCAGTGCCAGACGTCTGAATCATGGGAACACTGGGGATCCTGTTGTCTCGATATTGTGATAAAAACCATGTTTGGCAGGAACTGCGGATGTCTGGCAAAGTTTTGGGTACTTCAGGGTGCAACGTGAGGAGGTGGGAGTAGGCATCCATGAGTGTGCTGATGTGTAAAGCGAGGTTGGAGGAGTCAGATTGAAGAGGTGTCGAAGAGTTAGAGTTTTCATGGACTAACCATTGGTGAGCAACCTTAACCAGTAGGTGGAAATGTGAGAGGAAATCCGTACCAAAGATTAGTAATGTACCGTCAGCAACGAGAAACTTCCAATGATATTTGATGGTTCCAAACGATAATGTGAGGTTCTCAGATCCCTGTGTGGGTATCACAGATCCGTTGGCAGCTACCAGGTAGTCATCATCAGGTTTATATAGAGGTTATGTCCTAGAGAGAAGAAAAGGGCAAGCACCCATATCAACCAAAAATTGCATACCTGTACATACATTACGTAAAAAGAAAAGATTAGTGATAGAGGAGGCCATTACCACATGTGTTGGCCTACTTATACATTTTTTGGGCCGATGACAATCATTTACACTATTCTTCGCAGCAGTCATGAATCTAGAGTGGCAGTGGCAACTGTGGCCGATGAGCATCAGTAAGTGGCTGGAGAGCTGGTTAGTTGGGGTTTTGAGTAATAGGCAACATATATGGGTGGTGGGCGACTGTGTTGTCACTCCGGCATGCCACAGGCTGGGCGTCTGTGTTGTCCCATATTCACGTCAGCTTTGGTTGATGATAAATAGTTGTCCTCTTTGCCAGGAGTGGAAACGTTAATGGAGGGCTTGAAGGTGATGAAGTGACTGTCCATAAGGGCATCGAATCTGGTCATCAGGTCCTTTATAGACAAAATATCGAGATCATGTATGGCAGCACGTTAAGGTTTGAGTAGGTGTCATACATAAAGGGCACAAAGTAGGTTCACCTATCAAGGAGAACCGTTTGCGGCAGGTTGCCGGCCAGCGATACTGGTCATACCCCTTGTGAGCGAGTGAAGCCTTTTGGTACCCCAGCAGTTGTTGAGACAGCTGAAACACTTTTACTATACAGGTGGTTGGCAATAGTGAGCACTGCTCCAGGAGGTATGTTTTGAGTGTATCGCATGCTATTGGGGTGTCCCCTTGGTCGCAAAGTCAATCTGAGATATCCAGGACGGTGTTTTCTGGGATCGCCACGAAAACATGCTCTGCTTTGGTTCTTGAATGAGTCTTTCCCTTGATGCGAAACCAAACTTTGGCACTCTGGAATCAGGCGAACGCTTCTCCACTGACAAAGGGCAACCGACTCACTGATGCGGT
>NC_090736.1:55374718-55377218 GCF_036898095.1 Palaemon carinicauda | reverse complement strand
TCAGAATTGCTTGTTACAGCTTAACCAAATACTTTTAAGTGATGCCAATAATAAGAATTGCTTGGTATAGATTAACAAAATATTTTTCTGTGATCGCAATTATCAGAATTTATTGTTGCAGCTTAACAAAATAATTTTATGTGATGCCAATTATAAGAATTGCTTGTTACAGATTAACAAAATATTTTCCTGTGATGGCAATTATTAGAATTACTTGTTACACCTTAACAAAATACTTTTCTGTGATGCCAATTATCATTATTGTTTGTTACACCTCAACAAAATATTTTTCTGCGAAGCCAATTACCAGAATTGCTTGTTGGATCATGAAAAAATATTTTTTCTTTGATGCCAATTATCAGAATCGCCCGTTACAGCTTAACAATATATCTTTCGGTGATGCAAATTATCAGAATTGCTTGTTACAGCTAAGCATATTATTTTTCTGTGATACCAATTAGCATATTTGCTTGTTACACCCTAACAAAATATTTTTTGTGCGATACCAATTATCAAAATGGCTTCTTATAACTTAACAATTTTTCTTTTTCTTTTTTGTGAGGCCAATTATCAGAATGGTTTGTGACAGCTTCATAAAATATTTTTCTGTGATGCCAATTATCTGAATTGCTTGTTACAGATTAACAAAATGTTTTTCTGTGATATATATTATCTGAATTGCTTGTTACAGCTTGACAGAATATTTTTCTGTGACACCAATTATCTGAATTACTTGTTACAGCTTAACAAAAATGTTTTTCTGTTATGCCAAATATCAGAATTGTTTGTTACAGCTTAACAAAATGTTTTTCCGTTATGCCAAATATCAGAATTGTTTGTTACAGCTTAACAAAATATATTTTTCTGCTATACCAATTACCAGAATTGCTTGTTAAAGGTTGAAAAATATTTTTCTATGATGCCAATTATCAGAGTTGCTTGTTATAGTTCAACAAAATATTTTTTTATGTGATGCCAATTATTATATTTCCTTGTTACAGCGTAACAAATTGTTTGTTACAGCTTAACAAAATATTTTTCTGCTATGCCAATTACCAGAATTGCTTGTTAAAGGTTGAAAAATATTTTTCTATGATGCCAATTATCAGAGTTGCTTGTCATAGTTCAACAAAATATTTTTTTTTATGTGATGCCAATTATTATATTTCCTTGTTACAGCGTAACAAATTGTTTGTTACAGCTTAACAAAATATTTTTCTGCTATGCCAATTACCAGAATTGCTTGTTAAAGGTTGAAAAATATTTTTCTATGATGCCAATTATCAGAGTTGCTTGTTATAGTTCAACAAAATATTTTTTTTATGTGATGCCAATTATTATATTTCCTTGTTACAGCGTAACCAAAATTTTATTTAAAATTTTACTGTGATGCAAAGTATCAGAATTGCTTGCTAGAGTTTGACAAAATATTTTTCTGGTGTGCAAATTATCAGATTTTCTTTTTACAGCTTAACAAAATATTTTTCTGCTAGCAAATTTATCAGATTTTCTTTTGTATATCTTAACAAAATATTTTCATGCGATGCCAATTATCCAACTTGTTACAGCTAATTTTTTTTTTCTGTGATGCCAATTATCAGAATTGCTTGTTACAGCTTAACGAATAATTTTTCTGTGATGCAAGTTATCAAAATGCTTCGTTAAAGCTAAATAACATATATTTCTGCAATGCCTATTAGCAGAATCAATTGTTAAAGATTAACAAAATATTTTTTTCTGATGCCAATTAGTAAAATTGCTTGTTACAGCTTAACAAAATATTCTTCTAGAATGTCAATTATCATGATTGCTTGTTACATCTTAAAGTATTTTTCTGCGATCCCGATTATCGGAATTGCTTGTTACAGCTTTACACATATTTTCCCGTGATGCCAATTATCAGAATTGCTTGTTCCAGCTTATGAAAATATTTTTCTGTGAGGCCAATTATCAGAATTGCTTGGTATAGCTTAACAAAATATTTTTTTCTGCGATGTCAATGATCACCATTGCTTGTTACAACTTTACAAAATATACAATTTATATTCTTACCCGGTGGTTTATACTGTCTAATGACGTAATATCAACAAGGACAAGGTTTTAGAATTAATAGAATAATGGACAAACAGTATCTGTTGTGATTTTCTGATTGCGAATTTCAACTTGCCTTTTTCTTAAATAAAATTTTCACTTGATACCTGAGCCAGCACAAACCACTCAAAAGTAATAGGATCGACGAAGATGTGTTCAGAACCGTAAATGTTTAATGAAATAAGAGATGTTTCTTGCAGAATTTTGTTATGGTGAATACCCCATCTCGAGACGTTTGTACATTTTCTTGAAACAAAAATGTGGTTCAAGTATGATGTTGACTTAAATTTTATTATCACGGAGACTAAATTGATAAAAGGCACAATTGAAACAGAATTGTGTCGGTGCATCAAGAAATGAAACTATAAGAGAGATTACTCGAGTTCCATATGTGAGTAAGATTGTGGCG
>NC_090736.1:55364791-55369218 GCF_036898095.1 Palaemon carinicauda | reverse complement strand
GTTGAAGTCTCCCCAGCATCACCCCCAGAGCTCGCCTCCTTCAAGTCCGTGAAGATGGCGTGCTCCTTCTCGCAGATGATATTTTCGGTGATGGTGTCGCCAACAATCTCTCTGTCCTTGATCCAGATTAGCAGAAGTTGTTCCATCTCATCTATGATAGGGCTACGACGTTTTAAGATGATGGTGATCCCCTTAGAAGGTTTCACTGCTTTAATGGCTTCTTTCTGTTTCAAGATTGTCGAGATTGTCGACATATTTCAGCCATATTCTTTTGCAAGTTCACTCACGTGGACACCACGCTCATGCTTTTCAATAATTTCGTGCTTTACTTCCTTCTAAAGAAAGCATTTCCTTCTTCCTTTTCTCACCACTACCATTACCACTTGCGAAACTAAGCCTTTTAGGACCCATGCTTTACGTGAAAAACCGTAAAAGGATGTACCCAAAAAATAACGATTAAAATATAGTTACTGTAATCGCAGAACGCACAGCGCACAACCACACGAAGCCGACGAGAAAAAAGGAATGACCCAAGCCACGCTAATTGAGGGTCCCTCTGAGGTCGAAGTGCTGCCTTCTATCGGCGGAAATAAAAAATACATCCGGCGCTATGAGTACCGTCTACGCGTACGGGTATTGTTTACTTCGGGTGTCGAAAAAAAATTTGGGTGTATAGTAGGAACGTGTTGGAATTGTACTTCGCGTGTCGAAAAATTCGGATACAACCGGTACGACAAAAATTTCTTACTTCGCGTGTCGAAATAAGATTCGGGTGTAGAGTCGAAAAATTGCTCGAATTTTACTTCGGATGTTGGAAAATTCGGATGTAGATACGTTCGTGTGTAGAGGTTCTACTGTAATTGTATGACGGTGCCAAAGATTAATATCTAGATCAGGAATAAGAAATGTAATAGACCGTAAGTTTTTGTCCAACAAATTAAGATGAGAATCAGCAGCTGAAGACCAGACAGGAAAACAATACTCAAAACAATGTTGAATAAAAGAATTAAAACACTTCTTCAGAATAGATTGATCACCGAAAACCTTGAAAGACTTTCTCAATATGCTAATTTTTTGTGGAATTGACGAAGACACAGACCTGATGTGATTCTCAAAAGTAAATTTGCTGTCGATAATTACACCTAAAATTTTAAAAGAGTCATACGAAGTCAAAGAAACATTATCAATACTGAGATCCGGATGTTCAGGAGCCACTGTCCTTGACCTACTTACAATCATAATTTGAGTTATGTTGGATTCAACTTCATACCCCATAATTTGCACCATGCACTAATTTTAGCTAGATCTCTATTAAGGGATTCAGCAACCCCAGATCTACATTTATGGGATGGAATTGATGCAAAGAGAGTAGCACCATTTGCATATGCAACAAGCTTGTTTTCTAGGCCAAACCATATGTCATGTGTATACATTATGAAAAGTAATCACATTCCTATACTTACTATGGTGTCCATCAGCAACAACTCTTTGAGATCTATTACTTAAAAAATCAATAACAATGCTAAGAAACAACCCGCCCACTCCCAACTGTTTCAGTTTGAAAACAATGGCCTCATGATTAACACGATCAAAGGCAGCGCTAAAATCAAGGGCAATCATACGAACTTCCTGACCACAATCAAGGGATTTCTCTACACCATTGGAGATGATAAGAAGGGCATCACATGGTCCAAGGCCTTTACGAAAACCAAATTCCAAACTAGGGAATAGATGATTACTTTCAGCAAACCTATTAAGACGTTTTCCAAAAGACGTTCAAAAACTTTAGATAATATGGGCGTTATGAAAATTGTGCAGTAATCGGTTGGACCTGAGCTACCACAAACATATTTACATAGTGGAGTAACATTACTAATTCTCCAACAAGCACTGAGAGCTCCTGTTCTTGCTAACTTGTGCAAAATAACAGATACATTTGGAGGTAAGAAATCTGCAGTCTTTATAAAAGACAAAGGAAAAATACCATTTGGTTCTACACCTCCATAAGCATCAAGTTCCATCAACAGAGCTTTAATTTCACGAGATCGAAAAGGTAAACTAGTTAGTTTAGCCTCAGGAAAACAGGAATGAGGAAGTTCAAGTTTTTCATTACTCTGTTTACTGCAAAAAAACATCAGCCAAAAAAGGTTGCCTTTTCCTTTGAACAGTGAGTGACTGAGCCATCTGGTTTAAGTAAAGGAGGAACTGTTGCATCCACACCAAAGAGTGCAGATTTAAGGGTAGACCACCATTTATGTTCCTGAGTTGTACTAGAAAGAGTTTCTTTTATGGTTAAATTGTATTCCTTTTCAGTTGAGGCGTAAAGTCTCTGAACAAAAGCTCTTAGCTGAGTATAGTTATTCCAGGTCAAATCATGTCTGTTACCCTTCCAATGACGATAGGCCTCCAGCTTCTCCAAATAAGCACGTCTACATTCATCATTGAACCACGTTTTGTCCTTCACTCGGTACCATAGCACACGAGAAGGGATATGCCTATCAATTATATTGACTAGATTCTCATTCAAAGGGACAACAGGATCAGCATTACTATATAATTGTGACCTATCCAAGCACAAAAGATCATGTACAATCCCATTCCAGTGTGCTTGAGATTTCATATAAATTTTACAAGAGTATGACACATCAGGGACAGACTGCTTAGTCTTCACTATTATGAAATCAAGGCATGATCAGATGTCTGGATTGGAGGACCAACCTTGCTTGTTATAACGCCAGGGGAGTCAGTGTATACGAGGTCCAAGCAATTACCAGACCTGTGAGTAGCTTTACCTATGATTTCCTCACAGCCTGATTCAGAGGCAAAGTCTAAAGCTCTTAAGCCATGGCGATCGGTAGGAAAGATAGAACCTAAGCACACCATATGGTGAGCATTGAAAGCGCCAACAAAGACAAAAGAAAACTTTCTATCATCTTCTTGTATCTCAGCCATAATGGTAAGAAGACAATCGAAGATAGAATCATCCATGTCTGGATTCCTGTAGATCGGACACAAATAAAAGTTGTTATGCCTGCCACAAACTTGTATTACCTGAATCTCGTGACATCCACATTCATAGCAGGACTTATGAGAAGCAGGGTACTCAGTCCTAATATACACCACCATTCCCCTGGCCCTAGAGATTTCATCACGTTTCAACATTATTTACTTCTTAAAACCAGTTATAAGGGGCTCAGATAAGTGCCTCATGTTAGAAACAAAAGTTTCTGAGCACAAAAGAATATCATATTGCCTGGACGCAACTGTAAGGTTTTGAATATTTGCATGAAGACCACGAATATTACAATACAGTAGACGACATTGACGACATACTGGTCCCAGATTTCGTTCAGTCTCCAGACATCATAAGAATTAATAGTAATAAAAAAAAGACATCATACTTAAAAACTAGATGCACAAGAATTATAACAAAAGCAATATGTGCAGAAATATAAATAAAGTAATTGATCAAACCCATAGACTATAGAAAAAAAGTCGTAAAAACTGGTCAACATGGAGGAGCCTATACACCATGCTAGGCTAGATACCCTCCAGGATAGCCACCTCAACTGAAGGGAGGACAGTAAGGATGGTTTTGAGAAGAAAAAGAATCAAATAAGGAAAAGACAACCTCTTGATAAACCACCTGGCATCCATGGCCCTTCTATTAAGCTTGACTAACACACGATTTCAAAAAAACAAGAGGAAGAGAGAGAAAAAAAAAACAAGATAGAATAGTGTGCCCGAGTGTACACTCATGCAAGAGAACTCAAACCCAAGACAGTGGGAGTCCATAGTACAGAGGCTATGACACTACCCAAGACTGGAGAAAAAAGGTTTAATTTTTGAGTGTCCTTACAGAAGAGGCCCTTACCATAGCTAAAGAGTCTCTTCTACCTTTACCAAGAGGAAAGTCCACTGAATAATTACAGTAGAGTAATTAATCACTTGGGTGAAGAAGTGTTTGGTAATCTCATTGTTATCAGGTGTATGAAGAACGACGAGAATCTGTAAAGAATAAGCCAGACTATTCGGTGCATGTGTAGGCAAAGAAAAAATAAGCCGTAACCAGAGAGAGGGATCCAATGCATTACTGTTTAAACAGTCAAAGGATCCAGTAACTCTGAAGCGGTAGTATCTCAACGGGCAGCTGGTGCCCTGGCCAACCCACTATAGCTGCAAGGGAAGGGTACGAGACCCACAGCCTCGAGCACTGATCCACACGTGATCTGTTAGTTGGATCCCTCTCTTTGCTAATAGAGAGACTGATCAAAGTATTTATTAGCTTAGCAGTTTGTTTACGTATTGAAGCGGTTAATATTAGTTTGATAAGAAAATGGGAAAAAGCTTATCAAGTATTGCAAGTAATGTCATTTACAATTCAGTAAATATCGATGATAAATATTGATGCTTAATATATATATATA
>NC_090736.1:55349791-55362291 GCF_036898095.1 Palaemon carinicauda | reverse complement strand
AGCCGAGGGAGGAAAGGAAACAAGGAAAAATAGAATATTATAAGAGTAACAATATTAAAATAAACCTATATAAACTATATTAAATTTAACAAACAGGAGGAAGAGCAATAAGATAGAATAGTGTGCCAGAGTGTACCCTCAAGCAAGAGAACTCTACCCCAAGACAGGCTAAAACCTTGGCACAGAGGCTCTGGCACTACCCAAGACTAGAGAACAATGGTTTGATTTGAGTGTCCTTCTCCTAGAAGAGCTGCTTACCATAGCTAAAGAGTCTCTACCCTTACCACGAGGAAAGTAGCCACTTGACAATTACAGTGCAGTAGTTAACCCGTTGGATGAAGAAGAATTGTTTGGTAATCTCAGTGTTGTCAGGTGTATGAGGACAGAGAGAATGTGTAAAGAATATGCCAGATTATTCAGTGTATGTGCAGGCAAAGGGAAACTAAACCGTAAACAGAGAGAAGGATCCTATGTAGTACTGTTTGGCCAGTCAAAAGACGCCATAATTCTTTAGTGGTAGTATCTCAACGGGTGGCTGGTGTCCTGGCCAACATACTACCTATATTTATGTTACTTGAATATGAAAGACATGACTCTGCGCTTTTCACATTCCAATTTAGAGCCTGGTTTGTAATTTTTATTTTCTGGTCATTCGATGCCTCAGACGTGACAACATCTTCCCTCATTCCAGTTTCAGGGACTTGTTTGTGTATCATAGTTTTTAATTCTGGGGTGTGGAAGACGTGGCAAAGACTTTTCAAATTCCAATTTGGGAAACAAGATTCTATACCATTCTCTTTATATTTCTTGAATGTGTTGGACGTGACAATAGCTTGTCAATTTTGGTGTCAAGACTGTTTTCATTGAAGAACTTGAAACATTGAAATAAGTTTCAAGTGAACATAAAACGTGAATAAAACACGATTTTTCCTTTTCTATTTTCATTGCTACCTGAAGAAATTTTAGGTATTCGTGCTTATGCAGTTAGTAGTATAGAAAATATCAAGACTAAAGAAAATAATGCTTCACCTAACATTTGCATTTGGATATACTGTTAGTATCTATGTCTGGCCTCGTAATGTTTGGAAATCTTCATGTTGGCCACTAAACATGTGGCTCTAGGACAACTGGCCGTCTCCAACTCGCTGCAGTCTAGCTGGCCATGGCCAACTCGCCGCAGTCTAACTGGCCGTGGCCAACTCGCCACAGTCTAACTGGACGTGGCCAACTCGCCGCAGACTATCTGGTCTCGACTAGCATGCTTTTGTTTTATATTTATTATTCCTGGCGTAATTAGGAAATAATTTACACTTTCTAGCTAATTTGCAAACATAAACATCAGTATAGCCGTAATACTGTATATATTTATGATTCATGCATTTTATAGCCAACGGACCTTGATATAATTTTTGGAAAAAAAAAATTTTCAAATCATAGATAAATATGTAAAAGCAAAATTTTATTGAAACGCCATATTTATTTATGGAAATGCCCGCAAATTATGCTAAAGATAGCATATATATAAATCCATAAGTCAAAGTAAAGTTATGTCAGTTCTTATAAAATATTCTACAATATCTTGCTTCTGAAATATTCTCCCTTATTTTGGTTCTGACACTGTATAACTATTGATTTTATCCGCACAAATTCTCCTCATAACCCTTTTAACTTTATGAGAGATATTTGACCAGCAATACGCTTTTCGTAATAAAGATTCCGTTCTCGTTGCTGCCCTTTTCCAAACTATCGATAAACTTCCATATTGTTGGATGTTGCATCCTACGATGGGCAGCTTCAGCGTGATTGTTTGTCCTGTCTTTGTCATTAAGGCAGCGTTCATTAACATTCCACATGTTCATTGGAAAGAGGGGAAGACGTCTGGCATTGCCCCTTCAGTTCATTCGTCCATTATAATTGTCTTTTTACCAATGCAGAAGTTCCAGTAATATGTTCCGGTGGAACAAATGCAATAGCCCTGATTATTTTAGCACGTACAGCAAAATCGGTATCAGTATTGTGTTGCGGAGAAAATCCCAAAGATATGAATTTTATGGAAGGGGTTTGTTAACATTTTACAATGTAAAGTTCAACTTTAGTATTTCCTAAATAGGCAATTCTTTACAAAAAGGAATGAATCGTGGTATATTAATGAAACAATATCAAACATTTTGTAGATTTGAGAACAAAGCCCTCAGAAGAATATTCGGAGTTAAAAGGCACGACAGAATTAGGAATGAAACCATAAAAGAAATTACTCGAGTGCCATATGTGGATGAGATCATGGCGAGGGGTAGATGGAGAGGGTTTAGGTATGCTCTTTGCACTCCTCAAAAGAGATTAGTTCACCAAACTTTCAACTGGCCTTCACAAGGCACTAGAAGAGTTTGAAAGACCGAGGCCTACATAGCTCGGTACCATGAAGTGTGAAGTAGGAGATGATGAATGTAAAAGTATTGAATTAAAAGCTCAAGATCGAGACTACTGGCGAAATATAACCGAGGCACTTTGCGTTTTGATGCTCAACCAATGCAAAATAATGGACGTTACTTGTATCTATAATTTACCATATACCCTTTTCCTATAAGTGCTGCATTTTTATATGGAGGTGAAACGCTCTTCCCAAATGATGGTTATAATTTACTTTTTATTTCTTTTATTTAAGGTATAAATAAATCCTGATCAGATTCACTATCGGGACTATAAAAATTGTTTTAATTATCACTATTTATTACCTTGGTCAATTTAATTTTTTTTGTACTTCAGTGTTTGCAGGAATTTTTCTTAAAAAATAGAGAAACATTTGGTTACTTTGTATTTCTATTATTTGTCATGTTTCTATCTCTCTTAATACACTTCTTTTGGTTTTTCCCCTTTATTTTTCTTCAGTTCATCGTTTTTTCTTAAATCTTCAATAGCATCCCTTTCTGTTATTATTCGAGCAAATGTGTTTCTTATTCTTGTCTTGTTTCTATAATTCTTGATTGCTTCTCCTGTAAGATTATCTTTTGTAGGTAAAAGTGTCTCTTTGATGGCTCGTTCATAATAAGTGATAACAAAAATAAGAATAAACTAGATGGGTACAACTTAGGATGAATATTGTTTATGGGATCAGCTTTCTCCCTCGTTGATATCTCTCACTTCCATGCAGTTCACTCTAATGTTTCTGCTTAACACCATATAAAAAAGGCAACAGGACAGCTGTGTCTTTTTATTGGAGTTATCAACATTGAAATTGGCAGGAACAGGGGAAATATATTTCCTTTCAATCCCTGAAATGTTCATCTGGATATGTGAATTATTCTATGAACAATTTAAATATTTGAATTTTTTTTTTTTTCAATTATTTGTAGCATTTGAGGTTACCCCCCTCTCCAGGATTTCACAATGTGTAGGTCAGTCTTTTTGAAGGTTTTACGCTTTGAGTGTCAACACCTTTGAGGGCGTCCCAAGTATTTTAACTTTTTGAAAATCATATCATAACCCTCAAGCTACAAAGACAAAATGTTCTTAAATGTAATTCTCAGCTAATCACCCACTTTTTAGGGTATCACCATAGATTAAGGGAGCCATAGATGCGTCACTACATTATGACAAGGTGTCACACCACGCATGCAGCGCCATCTATGTTCTATTGCGATTATAACGGCCGGCTCAAGCAGCAGCTGTGTTTGATCATAGATGTATTATTTTAAGAAGTTTGATTATCCGTGGAAACTAGTTTGATACGTGACAAATAAAAAAAACTAATGGAAAGCGTGAAGCATAGCTAAATATTGGTGGTTTTGAAGATCCTTGGCAAACACACAATCTAAAATAACTTCTATCCCTGGTAGATGATGTACTAGTATGAGGTAGTAGGTTGGCCAAGGCACCAGCCGCCCGTTGAAATACTACCGCCAGAGAGTTATGGGGTCCTTTGACTGGCCAGACAGTACTACGTTGGATCCTTCTCTTTGGTTACGGTTCTTTCTCTTTGCCTACACATACGCCGAATAGTCTGGCCTATTCTTAACAGATTCTCCTCTGTCCTCACACACCTGACAACACTGAGGTTACTAAACAATTCTTCTTCGCTCAAGGGGTTAACTACTGCACTGTATTTGTTCTGTGGCTACTTTCCTCTTAGTAAGGGTAGAAGAGACTCTTTAGCTATGGTAAGCAGCTCTTCTAGGAGAAGGACACTCCAAAATCAAACCATTGTTCTCTAGTCTTGGGTAGTGCCATAGCCTCTGTACCATGGTCTTCCACTGTCTTGGGTTAGAGTTCTCTTGCTTGAGGGTACAATCAGGCACACTATTCTATTTAATTTCTCTTCCTCTTGTTTTGTTAAAGTTTTCATAGTTTATATAGGAAATATTTATTTTAATGTTACTCTTCTTAAAATATTTTATTTTTCCTTCTTTCCTTTCCTTACTGGGCTATTTTCCCTGTTGGGGCCCCTGGGCTTATAGCATTTTGCTTTTCCAGCTAGGGTTGTAGCTTAGCAAATAATAATAATAATAATAATAATAATAATAATAATAATAATAATAATAATAATAATAATAATAATAATAATAATAGTAAAAATTAAATCCCAGCAAAAATATGAAAAAAAAAATGTTTCAGTTTCCTAGTGTCTGTGGTTCCAGTCCAGGCTTTCTTGGTATGAAGTGAATTATACCGGGACTTAATTGGCAGAGTGTGTCATATACTATTATCTAGAAATCTCCCTAAATTTACTAGCACTGGTGATATTAAAATTTTTTATTGTACCAGGTACAGTAATTAGGCTCAATAAAACCGTTAATAAAATATAACGTCATTACATTGCTGTTGTTCGCAACTTGTTTATCCACAAATTACATATTCAGCCCTTGGTACATAAAAGAAAAATAATATAATTTTTTTATGGTTAAATTTTAAAAATTTAATTTTCGCAAAATTGTCTAAAGTCCAAATACCCGCCAATAGATGTACTTACACGATACTTGATTTTCAAAAAACAAAGAAAAAGCAAGGTTGGTGGATTTGTTTTTTCATAGGGAATTTATTTCATGGTCATAACATTAGCCATCATAGCTATTTCATATAATAGACAATAGTTTGCACCTGTTGTTATTCAGATCATGTATTTATTCATCAATTGTTATCAAAAGTACATCACTTCGTTAACAATCAATGTTGGATTGACAACAAAATCACATGCTGTTCACCGAATATTATAGCAATAGCAAAAATTTCTAGCAAAAATCACTTTTATTCCTGAAATGAACAAGGAACAATCTGCATTTATAACCAGACATGCGTGTAATGTTGGAAAAGTACTGTAGACAAAATTTGATGAAATGATATGCAAATAGGACACAAATGACCACACACCTATATTGCAATCACATGGCAGTCTGTTCCGATTTGTTCACAAAATCAGGGTAAATTTCATATATTCAAGTTTTTTTTTCTCCAATCACTACTCGATGCATTATATTCTCAAATCTGTAGAAGACACTCACTTTTATTTCTTCCAATCCACATTCAAGCAGATTGATCTACAGACAAGAGACTTCTCATCATGCTCATATCTGTTAAAGTATTAAATAGTGATGGACCGATTATCGACTTTTTTGATCATCACTTGAAAAAACAAACCGATTCCGATAATCGATTTGAAAATCTAGGAATCGATTATCTAAAACAAACCAAAAAGTTGTGCGGGAAAAAAAAAGAAAAAAATAAGTGTGCATAAAATAAATTGTGTTCAGAAAAAGCAATGAACAAGATTTTTGTGAAGTTAACATTGTCAAAAATAACATTGAAGGCATGGGAAAGGTAAAATAGCATGATGCCTATCATCAGATTAATGTTTTAGGCAGCTCACTTTTTTTTTTTTAAATGAACAATGAACAATTGGCATTTATAACCAGACAAGCGTATAATGTTGGAAAAGTACTGTCAAAAATTTGATGAAATGACATGCAAATAAAACACAAACGACCACACACCTCCATTATGAATTTATGATTATGAAATGGACTGTTAGAGTAGGTTTATCCAGTGGCTAGATTGAGGTGGGGGATGGGGGGGGCTTACTATTTTAGATTTGGGGATGGTTTCGTCAGTTCGTGCATAACAGTTGGGTGGGGAGGGGCCATAGCGAATAGAAAACGCATTGAGAACTGGGATTGAAGCATAGATTGATTGAGACAAGCAGTGATTGACAATCTGGCAAGGCAACACACCTGCTGACAGAATCAGTGCACTCTATCTTATAGGCGAAGCGGAAAACACCTTTATTATCGCCCACAGAAACGCCCCAAAAATCTCATTATTTAGTACTTACCTTTCAATATTGGATACATCTGTACGTTTTCCAGACTTTGGAAAGGTGAAAAAAGCTAATTCCGGGTTCTTGGCTCTCGAATTGCTGCAATTTATAGCAGCACAGTACTGCGAATGGCTGTTAGCTCTCGGCATGGTTTGGTCATCAAGTCACCGCAACTAAAACCAGATGGCGCTGCTGTGTATGGTGTGACAAAAACGCCATATGGAGAGGCAGAGATGACGCATCTATGGCTCCCTTAATCTATGGTTATCACCCTGGGTAGACCTAACCCCTCCCCTCCCGTAACTGCACCCCTGAGGTCTTATTTTGTATGTTTATGATTATATATATGAAGATTTATACATGAAAGTATATTCGTGTGCTCGAATACAAAGTTTGATTTATCTATCCATGCAGTAAGGCAAAATTGGACAGTTTTCAAAACCATGATAAGGCAAAATTGGACAGTCTTGGATTACGGACACAAAAAGTTATGTAAGTCTACAATTTTTTTCTAGTAAATTTATATTGATAGGGACCACAAATTGTGATAATGTGCCCAAGTGAGCGTTGCCGCTTAACGGAGATACAAACGTGTCCAAAAATTGTCTCACTGTCCAAATTGCCTCGCCTTTGAGATATTTTATTTATTGATGAAATTTGGGAATTCCTAATTCTTATACGATTATGAGACAAACCATTTTTACAGATGAGACTTCCCTCTTTTGAAAACATGTTTAGTTTTTGGTCATAAATTATTAGTAAAGATGTTGTACAAAGGTTTCTAAAAAAGTGTCCAAAATTGCCTCACCCTACTATATTCGGTGTAGGCAAAGGGAAAATTAGCGTAACCGGTTTAGTACTGTCTGACCAGTCAAAAGACTCAATAAGTCTTTTTATAGTTTATATATGGTATATTAGTTTTGACGTTGTTACTGTTTATAGAATGATTTATTGTTAAATTGTCCTCATCATTTATTTATTTCCTTATTTCCTTTCCTCACTGGGCTATTTTTCACAGTTAGAGCCCTTGGGCTTAAAGTATCTTGCTTTTCCTACTAGGGTTGTAGCTTGGCTTACTTACTTACTTTGATGGCTACTTTTCCCTTCCCATATAGCGGGAGAACCCTACTCTCTACAGGACCTCCGCTGTCATTTTACCTTGTTCGTTCAGTGTATCTATCGTTTCAGATCACGTATTGTTCATTTACTGTTAAATCGTCACTGTTGTATGATTTTTGAAATAAAAAAGTCTTCAGTTTCCCCTTGAAAGCCTTAATGTCTTCAATCATTCGAATGTTTCGTGGGAGTTTATTATATAGTCTCGAGGCCGCATATCTAAAGGCTCTGGAACCTAAAGTAGACATATATCTAGGTTCCAACAGTTTGAGGCCATCTGTAACTATTCTCGTGTCGACACGATTTGTTAGTTGCGCAACATGTAGCAATTTTGAATGTTACGGTCAAGTGATCCATCAGTATAGTAGATGTTGGGAGCTGAGGTGTTGATGATTGCATTTTTAGCTGTTTCTGTGAGTTGCTCTGGTGGGCAGAGAGCTTTGCTTGCTGCTATAAGGAAAGTGAAGTTGTACTGGATGGGGTCCGGAGACCATGGGGCAGGAGTGCTGTAGCTATCGTACTTTTGTTGCCCCTTGGTCTTGTGGGCTTTATTTTGCATTTGCTGTTCTTCTAAGTGTGTCCAAAAGTCTCTTTGCATGTGAATCTGGCGGGTCTATCTCTTCCGCCAGAGGGAGAAGTCTTTTAAGTTTATTGTTCAGAGGGCAGTCTCTGTCTGCGATGATACAGGTCAGTAGAACCCTTTGAGCGAAATAGAATTGTTTGGTAATCGCAGTGTTGTCAGATGTATGAAGACAGTGGAGAATGTGGAAAGAATAGGCCAGACTATTCGGTATATGTATAGGCAGAAAGAAAAAGCTGTAACCAGAGAGCGGGATCCAATGCAGGACTCTGGCCAGTCAAATGACCCATAAACTATCTAGCGGTAGTATCTTAACGGGTGGCTGGTGTCCTGGCCAACATACTACCTATACTACCTTGACTAATAAGCAAGACTACAAAGCAGCAGCTGCCCTTTTAGTCGCTTTTTACCGCCCACAAGACGTATTCTTACACCCCTACCACAGGGCGTACACCTATACTACAAGGATCCATTTCATCTTAGGGTGTGGTTTTTTTTTTTTTGTAGGGTAATTTCAAGTTTTTTTGTTGTTTATTTTAGCTGTAGGAAATATAGTTTTAGCCATTATAACTAGTTTGAAAATCCTTCTGTTAAAGAGAGCAGTTGGCAAGATAAAGTCAGGGGAAGGTTTGTCAGCAAGAAAGATTTAAGGGTTTGGTTTCGTTTTTCATCCCGCGATGTATGAGGTATTATTTAACATAGGAAGAAATTATATATACATTTATTAGTTAAGCTACGATTGTACCTCAGCTAGTAATTGTGTATATATATATATATATATATATATATATATATATATATATATATATATATATATATATATATATATATATATATAAATACACACACACACACACACACACACACACACATATATATATATATATATATATATATATATATATATATATATATATATATATATATATATATATATATATATATATATATGTTTCCCATCACCATAACTCTAGACGAGAATGCCTAAGCGGCACTTTGCCACAGTTCAGTTTGCCGACGTTAAGCTCCCGTCAATCTGATGGAGCAGTCAATGCCAAATTCGGTCTCTGTCGTTTGTCGTTATCCTCCACATCAATATACTCCAGTATTAATCTGTCGTTAACCTCACAATCGTTGTCTATCTATTTTCGTAATATCTCCAATATATTTCATTCAATCTTGGCATTCAAAAGAAGAAGATAAAAGGAGGATGTACGTTTTGATAGATAATATGATTCATTTCATATTTGATGATAGGTCCAAGCATTTGAAATAATTTTTTCTCCTCGCATTCAGGATAAAAAGATTCCGTATATATCGTCCTCTGCTATCTGAATGAGAATAATGTAGACAAACAAATTATTACACTAAATACATCTTTCTCTTGGCAAAACAAAAAAAGTGAGGGTAAAAAACAGGAACTTGATCCTTCACTATACCATGTTGACATCAGAAATTGTTGTTATGAGGACAATTGATCAATGATGCTTTAGGAATTATACTCGATATCGTCTTCGTTAGATTTGAGTATTGTGTAACATTTCAAAACCGTTTTTATTCCCTCGAGGGTTAAATTGATCTCTACCGATATACTACAGCTTCTAACTGAAGGATTTGAATGAACTTATATGTTAATCTTTATCATTTTTACTCTTAATGTTTTGTTGAAGAATGAGCAACGTATTAAGTGCATGTTTTAGTTTAGTATTCATAAAAAATGTTTAAATTGTGTTAGATATGAATATAATGACTACTTATATGTTAATTTAAATACACTTCATCGTGTTTTGTTGATAGTTTGGGTATTCATGACGTCTATGATGGGCGAGACCATTATCGGTGTAGTAGAAAATAAAAGTTTAGGTTGCTAATACGTTATTTGCATTATATCAGGTATAGGATAATCATATAATGTAGCATTATCGCAAATAGAATATAATTGCACTCATTATAATTTAAATGAAATAATAAGGATGTGATATTACCGTTGTCTACTAAGGATGTGATATTACCGTTGTCTACTAGCGTTCCTTCCCCCACACAAGACAGATTTCAAAAAGAGGCCAATAGATGGTGTTGGTGGTTCGTATCTAGTAAAAAGTATCTAAAATTTCTCCCAGAAGGAAAAACGTATATCTGGTATCAGCACTCAGAAAGGATATATTTAATAGATTAATGTAGACTTACTCATCAAATTTATTAAGTGTATGTTTGATTTGAATATATAATTTTAGACGGCGAAAGAGATATAATAGGATAATTATCTCTTCTGTGTTGGCGAACAATGGTAATTTTCTTCCTTTATCAGGTAATTTGGTGATACATATAGCAATATTCTTGAGATTTCTCTTGGCATTTTGAACATAACCGATATTGTATTACTTTGCGATTTCCAGGAAATGAGAGGAACATATGTTGGATCTAGCTTTTCCAATAACTGTAAATCTTAGTTTAGAAAACTATCTTTCTAAAAAAATTTGTTCATATTTTTCAACTGATATGATAGCTTCACTTGAACATCGCTATTCAGAACTCGGAAAAGAGAGAGAGAGAGAGAGAGAGAGAGAGAGAGAGAGAGAGAGAGAGAGAGAGAGAGAGAGAGAGAGAGAGAGAGAGAGAATTATTTCTACGTCGTAAGTTTCCATTATCAAAATAATTAAACGAGATTGTGATGGTTGTTGATTCTTTAAAGCATACGAGTGTCAATTACTGTGGTTTTATTCATGTGTACAGTATTATACCACAGACGAAGTCAAAGCTTTCCCAATCTGTTTTCATAAATATGGGTCTAAGCAGTGTTAATATGGTGCCATTACGCGGTTAAACCATTTATTATAGGATATACAGTATAGTGTATAGTAAAAATTTCGACATTATGGGCCACTGATCAGTTTTGGTGGATTATCCAAACATGAGTAGCAGGAATATGATTATTTGTTAAATAACTATATTTTTTTTTTCTAATTCATTTATCAGCAACATTATTATATACTTTTATATCAGTGAACAAAACATCCTATCCACATAAATCATGTCATTTAGGGAAAAGTTGTAATGTCATGAACGAAGGTTTTGTCAACTTCATTTCCTAACTCTCTTTCAAGTAAGAAATATTTCCTTCTTTCATAAAGTATGATATTAAAACAATTATTAAATTGCTAAGTAAAATACGCTCTGACCACAGACGCCGTTTCCATTAACTGCTATAGTAGAATAGATATTACCGTTTTACCCAGAAATCACATAAAATTAAAAGATATTTAAGGTTTTTAAAGTCTCTCATGAATAGCAGAGGCAAGGGACAATGGCAATGTCCCAGCAGGACAATGCCGGAGAGTCTGATCTTATATACTTATGGTCAGTTCCCACGCCCCCTTTCCAACCAAGGGGGGCAAGACAATGGTTACTCATGACTCAGCAGGTAGATCTACAGGCTGCTCCAAAAACCCCCATCCCTAGCTCACAAGGATGATGAGGTTGCAGACACTACATGAAAACTATCGAGCCTGAGCGGATATCGAACTCCCGTTCAGCAGATCGCAAGGCAGCGACGTTTCCAATAGACTAACACAGCATTCATTTTATATTACACTTTGACCAGTGATGGTAAGAATATGAAATGTCATCTCTAAGACTTTATATCTGCTTACAGGCGCTGACATCATATCATAGTTTATATATTATTCTTCAATTAATATCAACACAGCGATACAGATTCTCTGAAAAAGAATATTGGAATTATGTTAGTATTTTTACTAGCAGAGCCAAAATCTTTAAGCGCATCAAATCAAAAATAGTTCTAGTTCTGGCGCTAATGCAGTACAAGGATAATAGATTTCAGACATATACAAATCTAGACTTCTAGGTATGGAGAGAGAGAGAGAGAGAGAGAGAGAGAGAGAGAGAGAGAGAGAGAGAGAGAGAGAGAGAGAGAGAGGTATTTTTGCAATAATATAAACATAATGATCAAGAGAACATATGATATTTAAGTCAACATAGTTCATGCTTTTCATATTCCCCTCACATTCCAATGATATAATTATCTGTCAACATCAGAGTAAATCAACATATCCTAAATAAAATCCGCCCACTTTCTTAAAATATGAAAGCATTCCTCCCGCTCTCATAAAAAAGAATCGTGAGTTTTATTCTTCTTTTAAGTCATTTCCGATCCAACAGAGACTTTTTAAGTGTTTGCCTCGAGCCGGGATTTACTACATGCTGCTTGCAGAAAGCGCTCACAGTGTCTAAAATATTCCATTATTTTCCATCAGCGGAGTTTACGTAGTTCAAGTAGGAGAGAGAGAGAGAGAGAGAGAGAGAGAGAGAGAGAGAGAGAGAGAGAGAGAGAGAGAGAGAGAGTCTCTGGATTCAATAGATAAAGAATAAAAAAAATAATTCAGTAGAATTCAATGTTTTTCCTTCATCTTTTAATTAATGGAATTTAAAGTGCTTCTTATCCCGCTAATTAGGTCCTCATTATCTATGAATTTAGAAGGT
>NC_090736.1:55339791-55344791 GCF_036898095.1 Palaemon carinicauda | reverse complement strand
AAACAAGAAAGGCCGTCATGTGTGGGTCTGTTGAAGACACCGTTGTTCGAAGAGCCTGTGGTCATCAACTCATACCCAACAATTGCTGTAAATTTTCTAAAAAGATTAAGTAAGATAATCGTTTACCTTTTTTTTTTTTTTTTTTTTTTTTTTTTTTAGAAAATACCATAAGTATCAGAATTATTATAGAAATAGTTAAAATGATAATGATAGTTATAATAATGACATAAGTCTCTTATAATGAAGAGCAAGCGTCTATATATATATATATATATATATATATATATATATATATATATATATATATATATATATATATATATATATATATATATATATATATATATATATATATATATATATGTGTGTGTGTGTGTGTGTGTGTGTGTGCGTGTGTGTGTGTGTGTCACGTTAAGCGGCATTGCCAGACGTATAACTACACGATCTCTCCTCGTCTCTTGTGTATGGGGGAGAGGGTGGGAGGGGTTCAACATGTATGTGTGCATATCGATGTAAATATTTAACAGTTATTTTTGACTTATCGCTTACCCTATTAATAATGTTGATAATAATACTAATGATAAGTATATTTGTCCCTATATAATTTGTAGATTACTAAAATAAGAGCAATAATAATAAAAATATCATAATGATTACATGTTGGATTATTATGGAATTGTAACAGTGTCAAAAATTCAAATACAGTAAATAAAACGGCCGATGCTGAATTGCAATTTATGCAGAATTGTATGGTAATAGATTTTTTTTTTTTTTTATGTTAGAATATCGACAGGTCGCATATCACAAAAATAGTTTTTACTAAGCTTGTGATAGACACGACACGTTCTGTATTTCAAAAACAAAGTGTTACATCCACAAATCTACCAGTTTCATCATCATCATCTCCTATGCTTATTGACACTAAGGGCCTCAGTTAGATTTCGTCAGTTGTCTTTATCTTGAACTTTTAAATCAATATTTCTCCATTCATCATCTGTTACCTCGTGCTCCATAATCCTCGGCTATGTAGGTTTGGGTATTCCAACAAGATCTTATAGTATCTTTTGGAGCCCAATTATAAGTTTGATGAACTAATCTCTCTTGGGGAGTGCGAAGAGCATGCCCAAACCATCTCCATCTACCCCTAACCATGATTTCATCCTCATATGGCACTCCAATAATCTGTCTTATAGTTTAATTTCTATTCCTATCCGGCCATTCAATTCCCAATATCCTTCTGAGGGCTTTGTTGAATATTGTTTCATTGTCATACCATGATTCATGTCCCTATTGTAAAACCGATCTCACTAAACTGATACAGAGCCTGATTTTTATATGTAATTTCAGGTGATTAGATTTCCAAATTTAACTCAACCTAGTCATTGTTTGATTTGCCTTTTTCAAGCTTTCATTAAACCTATCTGACATACCATGCATTCTGGTAAGTAAGCGTTGCAAATCTTTTAGTGTTCTGCTAACAAGGACAGCGTCCTTGCCATACTTTAGGTCAGCTAATTTCCCATTACCAATCCAGTCTAATCCTTCTCTACCATCCGCAACCGTTCTATCTTCTACACAATCCATGAGGAAGATAAACTACATAGGTGACAACACATTCTCGTGGAGTACTCCGCTGTTCACTGGAAATTCAATTGATAAGACTCCATTAACATTAACTTTGCACTTGCTATGCTCATGAACAGACGTAATCAAATTTACATATTTTAGAGGAATTCCATAATAACGCACACTCTGAAAGCCTTTTTCATAGTCCATGAATGCCATCAAAATTGGATTCCTATATTCTAAACAATTTCTAAGAGTTTCATATATTAGTAAATTCACGTAGTCCATGCAGCTATAAATCCATCAAATTCATTCATCCCCAAAGAAAAATTGAGCAAATGGGATATTAATCTAGTTAGCTTCTTATTATTTTTTTTATTCAAGTGAAGCTGATATGTGATTCAGCAACTAAGACTTGAAATGCTAATATCAACTCGCATTTAGCTTCGAAACATAAAGGCTGCATTATATTCTAGTTAGATACAAGAGTGATCCAATGGTCTTATTGAAGAAATCAGCTTTCGCTTCCACACTAATTCAGGCCGTCATTCTTCGGGGGAATATTTTGTAATTTTCCGACTCCGTATGTGATATAGAGTTTCGTGTATTATGCAATGTGCTGCACCATCTATCAGACTTATGCAAATGAGAAAGGGGATTCCCTCTTCTGCCCTCCAAGAGTGCCGTGTTCCCGTGAAATTTCGAATTCGGTAAATTTGTAACAATAGATCTTTATACGAGGACTATTTGCATGCGAGATAGTTGCATAGAAACGAGAGGTTGTAAGCGTTAAAATTACTTCGATATAATTGCAGAGGGGATAACTACGATATCATCTGTTGTTTTCATTTGTATTACTAGTGTACGTGACCCGTCAAAAATGATGGCTAAATATTCAGAGAGAGAAGCTAACACACGCACATGCACCTCCCTCTCACCAGGTTATGACTACTCACGTTCTCCACTTCCAGAGGGATAGGGAGAGCTGAGTGTGACCCAATATATATATATATATATATATATATATATATATATATATATATATATATATATATATATATATATATATATATATATATGAGAGAGAAAGAGAGAGAGAGAGAGAGAGAGAGAGAGAGAGAGAGAGAGAGAGAGAGAGAGAGAGAGAGAGAGAGAGAGAGATTGCTCTTCATTATATAGGGGAGTTTATTATTATTATTATTATTATTATTATTATTATTATTATTATTATTATTATTATTATTATTATTATTATTAAGGAGAATAGGTTCAAAATCAGAATGCTCTTAGGAAATGATAAACAGCATAGGAATAAAACTCTTCACACATAATTCCAAAATATCTCTGATCCTGAGGAAAAAATGGTTTCACTTATAAGAAGATTTTACGATTTCGGAAGTCGAACAAGGAAATGGAATTGAGAACCAAACCTCAAATGTGCAATGCAAATGACATGGCAGAAATATTTTTGCATTGCAGGCGTCAAATTCCAATGGCAGAATGTGCAGGAGCATTTCTCGTGGTCGGAAATTGCTTGGGTAATCCATTTTATTCTTTCAAGCATAGATATTTGTTTTTCCCTACAAAGGTTTAACCTCTTTTTCTATGCATGTATGTATAATTCTTGTTTTTTCTTACAAAGAGTTTTTTGGAATCTGTGCTGATGCAACTCTCTCTCTCTCTCTCTCTCTCTCTCTCTCTCTCTCTCTCTCTCTCTCTCTCTCTCTCTCTCTCTCTCTCTCTCTCTCTCTCCAAAATAAAGGGAAATATTGTCATACTACTGTAGGCGACTCATGAAAAATAACGACTAACTAGTAAATATTAAGATAAATATTCACACACGTACACACAGCCAATTCACCAGTGTATGACTACTCTAATTTCCCTCCTACCCGAGAGAGCTTGATCGTAAAGAGTAGAGGTCCCCTTTTTGTTTTTGTTTCATTGGTTGATGTCGGCTACCCCCCAAAATTAGGGGAAGTGCCCTGGTATATATATATATATATATATATATATATATATATATATATATATATATATATATATATATATATATATATATATATATATATATATATATATATATATATATATATATATATATATATATATATATATATATATATACCTACATATGTATGTAGCCAGACACTTGGTCTTTATTATGTAGGGGAGATCGCTTTTAGCTTCTTTGTCTCTTATTAGACTATTGTTTAAAATCAGCGTTGAAACTATTAATGTGAGCGAAACCAATACAAAAAGATAACTAGGTTCATGGAAATGATAATCTCCTGTTCCAGATATATTGGGATGAATTGTATATGATTTAATTATTAGTTATACTGCATATGTTTTGGCTATTGAAATCGACAAGGGCTTTTCCCCTGTACTCTGACTAACTGAATATCTTTTTGTATATAACAAAATATTAATGAAATTTCCAAAACGTCATATTGAAACTGGGCATATATATATGTGTATATATATATATATATATATATATATATATATATATATATATATATATATATATATATATATATATATATGTGTGTGTGTGTGTGTGTGTGTATATATATATATATATATATATATATATATATATATATATATATATATATATATATATATATATATATATATATATATATATATATATATATATATATATATGATAAAAAATGCATAGATCAGGGGTGGCTGAGTAGGTAGGATGGCAGATATATAGGTGAACAGATCACTAGATGAACTACAATCGGTTAGTGGGAAGAATATATTATTCAGAAGAGTTAAAATATAGGGAAAAGGGAATAGGATATGTATAATCAATAGGCTGGTCAAGTTTTTGGAAAGGAAGGTCCTTAAACCCAATAAACAAACGAGTGTAAAATAAAATACAACGCGGAGTCGAAAGATCTGGATCATATGTTTAGATCTATAGTCCCTTTAATATAGTTTAGATCTATGGAGACACCTTAAAACTCTAGATCATTGGAGTCCCTCTGAAACCGTCTAAATCTATGGGGTCCTTTTGAAATTTTAAAATCTCTGGAGTCCCCTTAAAATTGTTTCTCCTTCTCTGTCTCTGTCTACCTGTCCCTCTCTCTTTCCTGTCCCCCCTCTCTCCTCCTGTCTCTCTCAGGACAACTCGTTTGTCGAAAGCCTTGGAATAAAGACGCAGAGATATTCCATCTTTTATCTTTTGAATTTGCTCAGGTCCTTGACTGAAAAGATCGTGGCGAACGATAAATATTATTTGAAATATTCTCCACGTATGAAACTACACGAAATATTGCAATGTTATCACATTGGAAGTGATGAAGGTCATGTTATGTGCACTTGTTTACGTATGTATACATTCCTCATACATATGGTTGGTTTCAGTTTATTTGGTTAGAGCTACGAAGATCTCTATTGTTTACATCCGGAGAATT
>NC_090736.1:55329791-55332291 GCF_036898095.1 Palaemon carinicauda | reverse complement strand
ATTAATAAACCTTAAGAGATGTAATGAACAATTGAAAAAGATAATATTTTAAGAGTAGTAACAAAATTGAAATATATCCTTTAAATATATATATATATATATATATATATATATATATATATATATATATATATATATATATATATATATATATATATATATATATATATATATATATATATAAACATATTACTGAACAATCTAATTTAACTTATTTCATAGCTCAATAGAGTTTTTTTTTCTTTTATTTTTTAATTATAGATCGGAATTGAACAGCTTTCCCGGCCAAAAAGAATACGTCTGTAAATGCACTTAACTCACATATCCATAAATCCATATTGAGAAATCCATTATCCAACAAATTCACATAAATGAATTCATGCACACATCCATAAATCCACTAAATCAAATCATCCATAAACCCATCAAAACATTCAATAATTCCACTAAATTCATACACCAATTAATCCATAGAATTAATACTAATACGCTTATATATATATATATATATATATATATATATATATATATATATATATATATATATATATATATATATATATATATATATATATATATATATATATATTAGACATTCATAAATACAGTACATCTAATTCATACATCCGTGAATCCACCAAATTCATACACTCATGAATACATCAAGTTTATGCATTTATGAAATCATTGAATCCATGTATCAATAAATCCACTAAATCCATCATTTCCATACACATAAATCCCCCAATTTCATACATCAATAAAACAGCCAAGTAATACATCCATAAATACACCAATGTCATACATCCATAATCCATAAAATTATCTCGGAATTAAAAGCAAATTCAATTCTGAAAAATTGGTTGGTTTGTGGTTAAAAACAAAAAGCAAAGTGTAATCATATTTTGGATGGACAATAAACTTAAGAATATATGATAACAATTCACTACTATACGAAATTCATTCCAGTTCACCGAAAATTATTAGCCAGATGAACTTCATTTTTCACATTCAGATGTTATGTATTTCTGAACTTTTTTCTTCTTTTTTTTTTTTCGTAAGAGGAATGCAGGTCAGAAAATTTAAACAGACTAACCCATGGCGGCTTTAAACAGGATTTGCATATAATGGTCACGCCCCGGAATGGACAGCGTTCAGAAATCCCTGGGATTTGGCAGATTTCTAAATAAGTCCTAAATCCCAAAATCGAATATTTAAATCCCAGGAATTATTCAATTGAATTTTCGCCAGAAGTTTAAAAAAAATGCCGATGTTGTCAGGTTTTTGTTTTTTTTCTTTTTTTCGCAGCGTTGAGATATGTTGTATGAATATCGATATATTTACCCTTGATTTTCCTTGATCTATGACGCATCCATCACCGGAGAAACAAATATACCAGCAAAAGACACCATTCAATCCTTCTTTCTTATTTGTATTTCTGTGGTCGATATTTCCATCTGAGAAATACAGCGCTGCGTATACCAAACCCTTATTTTTCCCTTTCCCTCTCACATA
This sequence comes from Palaemon carinicauda, assembly GCF_036898095.1. NCBI lineage: Eukaryota > Metazoa > Arthropoda > Malacostraca > Decapoda > Palaemonidae > Palaemon > Palaemon carinicauda. The sequence continues at coordinate 55,330,776 of NC_090736.1, read as the reverse complement.
TAAGTATTCTTAAACATTTATCCCCCCCTTTCCTTTTTCTCTTTCTTTCTCACATATTACATATCCTTAGACACACTGTACATACCACATTGATTTTTTTTTCTTTCTTACATATACATGTTCATAGACATACTACAATTATTTTTCTCTTTTCTTCTCATATATAAGTATGCTTAAACATATATACCCCGTTCCTTTTTCTTTTTCTTTCTCACATATTACATATTCTTAGACATACATACCACAATCATTTTTCTTTTTCTCTTACATATACATATTTTGAGACATAATGTACATACCACATTCCAAGTTTTCTCTCTCTTACAAATACATATTCTTAGGCATACTGTATATACCACATCCATTTTTTTTCTATTTCTCTCTGATATATACATATTCTTAGACATACTGCACATACCACACTTGTTTTTTCGCTTTCTCTCTCAAATATACTTATTATTAGACATACTGTCCATACCACATTCGTTTGTCTCTTTCTCTCTCACATATACCTAGTCTTTGACGTACTTATACCATTCATATTTCTCTATCTTTCTCACATATACATATTCTTAACCATACATACATATAGACCCGTGTATGATTTCTAGAAGAAAGTAATTTGCAGTATTAATATATCAATCTCTGCAATAAATATACTCAAAGGGGCAAATGTAAACTGTTATTCTTATTTTTTTTTTTTAATAATTAAGATTTAATATTTTTTTTATTATTTTGTTTCAAATAAGAAAAGAAAGAAATGAAAGGATTGAGCTACAAAAAACCATACCAAGAAGACTAAGAAAATACAAGGATCCTTTATATTCAGTGAAAGAAATACAGAAATTAGAAGAAAATTTATAGATGTGTAAAGAAAGACAAGGTAATGTAAAAGAAAGATAAACCCAAACATAAAATACATCGTAAGATTACTAGGCCTTGACCATGAAACTGAACCCAAGTAATAAGTCATAATTTCAAAAAG
>NC_090736.1:55312291-55322291 GCF_036898095.1 Palaemon carinicauda | reverse complement strand
CAGTGATTCCCCAGCCTCAAGAGGAGATCCCCCAAGTTCAGATCCAGGTGGATGCTGAAGTCGCGGTCGCTATGCAAGACATCCAGTTAGATGACAGGATGTCTGATGTGGACGAGCATCTGGAGGAAGACCTCCTGGCAGAAGCCCAGGATGAAGTTCAAGCCCCAGACGTTGTAAAGGAAGAGGTCGACGAGGTGTCGGCTACTCCGGTTCAGATCCCGGAGCCTATTCCCTCAACATCGGCCGGTCTCCCAGTAGAGCTGGGACAGGCCCTCTCCTCCATTGTTGGAATGATCCAACAAATGCAGAAGGAGAATCAGGAGAAGGCGGCTGCAATGGAACTGCGGATGCAGATCCTTGCAGAATCACATGGGCCACGGAAAAGTATCAATGTGAAAGACCTTCCCGTGTGCTCAGATGCTAACCCATGGAGGTATGCTGAGCACATGCCGATGACGACTGGAAAGATCGTCATCTCGGATTAGTTGGGCTCAGTTCCCCTAGAGGAGGTGGAATTCTGGCCCAGCAAGGCATCATATCCAGACTGTTATGTCCGGCTGAGGAAGGAACCAGATTCAAAGGAGGAGACAGAGCCAAAGGAGGTCATAGTGATGGACCATGCTAAGGCTCAAGCTCTGCTTTCATCCTCGTTGAAAGAGAGGGGCTTCTCTAACTCAAAGGTAGCTGCATTGAGCAAGAAGCTCCCTTCCTTTGTGTCCTCTCCTGCTAGAGCCTTCCCCTTTTTACAGAAAGGGTTTGCGGCTGTACTAAAAGCAGTAGAAGGCCGGCAAGCCTTGCCCCTCCCTGGAGGAGTGTAAACCCTTGTCGCTGGCCCTGCCTATGGACCACAAAGACTGGAAGGACGTCCATCTTACGTTCTCATTTGGAAAGTTGGAGGCTGATATTGCCGGACGTCAGTTCGGCGAGGACCTCCCTAAGCTGTCTGACTTTCTCTTGCGGAGAGAGTTCGAGACAAAAGAAAGACTGGCTGCCTCAATGTCTCTTCAGACTACTCTTGAGACGATGGCAAGTGACCCCAAGGTCCATGAAATGTTCATGGTGGTGGCCAAGACTCATCTGGCCACAGTGACGAAGGACCTTTATGGCTTCGTCAAGGCGAGGAGAGCTTGTAGGGAGTTCGTGTTCACCTCGGCTACGGTGAGGCACGAGCCAAGGAAACTAATCTCCTCCAACATTTGGGGCAAAGACCTTTTCCCTACCGATTTGGTCAAAGAAGTTGTTGATAAGGCCGCCTTGGAGAATAGAAACCTTCTCCAGAAGTGGGGGCTGGCTATCAAAAGAAAGTCTTCCCCAGATGAGGGTCCTCAACCAAAGAGGAAGACTATGAGGACTAGGCTACCGTCTCGGCCAGCCAAGCCTTTTAGACAGCAACAGCAACTGCAATTGCCATTGCCTCCAGTGCCCCAGATGGTGGCACAAACCCCGACCACTTTTCAGTGGGTACCCCAGGCCATGTCGACACAGTCCACGGCATTCACCCCATCGTTCGAAGGGCAGTGTACTTCCTTTCGAGCAAAGCCTAGAGGAGCAGCCAGAAGCTCGTCTAGGCGCCCCTCAAGGGGAAGGGGATTCAGGGGTGGTCGTGGTCAGGGAGGCAAGACCTTAGGACGGCAGTCCAAGTGAGATGATACCGGTAGGAGGGAGACTTCTGAAATTTCGGGATCGGTGGACTTTCGATCCCTGGGCCCACAGCCTACTCAAGAATGGACTGGGCTGGAGCTGGTACAGCACTCCACCCCCGTGCCTTCGGTTTTTCCAACACTCCACCCCCGTTCTGGAGGAGTACATTCAAGAACTGTTGGAGAAAAATGTGATCCGAAAGTTGAAGTCCATCAAATTCCAAGGGAGGCTGTTTTGTGTTCCCAAGAAAGACTCAGAAAAGCTCAGAGTCATTCTGGACTTGTCGCCACTCAACAAGTTCATAGTGAATTGCAAATTCAAGATGCTAACACTGCAACACATAAGGACCTTACTGCCCAAGAGGGCATATTCCGTCTCTATAGACTTGTCAGACGCCTATTGGCACATTCCAATCAACCATCGACTCTCCCCCTACCTAGGGTTCAGGCTACAACGAAGACTATACGCCTTCAGAGCCATGCCATTCGGGCTAAACATAGCCCCAAGGATTTTTACGAAGCTTGCGAGCGTAGCTCTCAAACAATTACGCCTAAAGGGAATTCAGGTAGTAGCCTACCTGGACGACTGGTTGATGTGGGCAGCATCCGAGACAGAATGCTTGCAAGCTTCCAGTCAAGTGATCCAGTTCCTAGAGTACCTAGGCTTCAAGATCAACAGAAAAAAGTCTCGACTTTCTCCATCTCAAAAGTTCCAGTGGCTGGGAATCCACTGGGACCTTTTGTCACACCGTTTCTCCATCCCGGCGAAGAAAAGGAAGGAGATAGCGGGTTCTGTCAAGAGACTTCTAGATTCCGAAAGAATATCAAGACGCGAACAGGAGAGGGTACTGGGCTCTCTCCAGTTTGCTTCGGTGACAGACCCAGGGCTAAGAGCACTGCTAAAGGATGCAACCGGAGTTTGAAGAAGTTATGCATCAAACGCGCGAAGAGATCTGAGAAGACCAGTTCCGCTTCGGCTACGTACTCTTCTCAGGCTTTGGTCCGAAGCCAGACATCTAAAGAAGTCGGTTCTTCTTCAGCCACCTCCCCCGTCGGTGACGATTCACTCAGACGCCTCGAAGGAGGGATGGGGAGGTCACTCTCATCGGAAAAAAGTCCAGGGGACTTGGTCCAAGCTATTCAAGACCTTTCACATAAACTTTCTAGAAGCTATGGCTGTGCTCCTTACCTTAAAGAAAGTCTCCTCGCGTCACTCGATCCACATAAGGTTGGTGATGGACAGCGAGGTAGTTGTGAGATGCTTGAATCGACAAGGATCGAGGTCACCACCTTTCAACCAGGTGATGTTGGCCATCTTCCGATTGGCGGAAAAGAAGAAGTGGTACCTGTCGGCAGTTCTCCTTCAAGGAGTCCGCAATGTGACAGCAGACGCTCTATCCAGGTTCACACCGATAGAGTCGGAATGGTCCTTAGACGCAGGATCATTCTCCTTCATTCTGAATCAAGTCCCAGAACTGCAGATAGACCTCTTTGCGACGAAAGACGACAAGAAGTTGCCCCTGTACGTGTCCCCGTACGAGGACCCCTTAGCGGAAGCAGTGGACGCGACGTCCCTCGACTGGAACAGATGGTCCTGGATTTATCTGTTCCCAGCTCACAACCTTCTGTTGAGGGTGCTCAACAAACTAATATCCTTCAAGGGGGTAGCGGCAATAGTGGCCCACAAGTGGCCGAACAGCGTGTGGTTCCCCCTGGCATTGGAATTACAACTGAAGTTTGTACCGCTACCAGATCCAGTTCTGACCAGCGAGTCCAGAAGTCGACTGTCTGCGCTTCATTACAGAAAACCCGGACCCTGCAGCTCATGATTTTCTCTCCCTAGCGGTGAGAAAGCGTTTCGGGATTTCGAAAGCCAGCATAGACTTCCTAGAGGAATATAAGTGCAAATCTACTAGAAGGCAATATGAGTCATCTTGGAGAAAATGGGTGGCCTTTGTCAAGGCAAAGAATCCGCAGGAGATCTCGACAGACTTCTGCTTATCTTTCTTCATCCACTTCCATGGTCAAGGATATGCAGCTAACACGATTTCAGCGTGTAAGTCTGCTTTGGCAAGACCCATTCTATATGCCTTCCAGGTCGACCTAGGTAACGAGATCTTTAATAAAGTTCCGCTAGGCTCAGACCTTCAGCACCTCCAAAGCCCATTTCATGGTCTTTAGACAAAGTTCTTCATTTCACTTCTCTGTTGAGCAATGAAGAGTGTGCGTTAAAGGATTTGACACAGAAAGTTATTTTCCTATTTGCACTCGCGTCCGGGGCCAGGGTTAGTGAGATTGTAGCCCTCTCGAGAGAGGCAGGTTGTGTTCAGTTCCTGGATGGGGGAGAACTGAACCTGTTTCCGGATCCTACGTTTCTCGCCAAGAATGAGTTACCCACCAACAGGTGGGGTCCCTGGAGAATCTGCCCTCTGAAAGAAGATGCATCTCTATGTCCAGTAGAATGCCTAAAGGTCTATCTTCATAGAACTTCAGACTTCAAGGGTGGTCAACTATTCAGGGGAGAAACATCAGGCTCAAATTTATCTCTCAATCAACTCAGAGCGAAAATCACATATTTTATTCGCAGAGCGGATCCTGACAGTACACCCGCAGGTCACGATCTGAGGAAAGTTGCCTCATCCTTAAATTTCTTTAATTGTATGGATTTTGAACATCTCCGTTCATACACTGGCTGGAAGTCTTCCAGAGTGTTCTTTCGCCACTATGAGAAGCAAGTGGAGCAACTAAAGAGATCTGTGGTAGCAGTGGGTCGCGTCGTTAACCCTACTGTTTAACTCTGCGAGGAACAGTGGTTTTAATTGGGACGATTAATTCCAGGGTGAGTGTGTAGTTACATACTGTACTACAAACTTAGTGAGGGCACTGAGTTGCCCATGTAGACTGTTCCATTTCCAAAGGTGAACCTAACATAAGTGCAGACATGTGTGCCGAGCGTTTCTAACGCTAATGTCATTGATTTGTAATACAGACTTTTATGACTTTGATACCTCGGTATCTTAAAAGTGGCATTTAATGTTTTTTCTTTCAGAGAAACAAGTTCTGTTTACTATCATACTTATGCTTAAAGTTTGGGGTTATCCTCTTTTTATATAAATATATATATATATAATTGTGGTAAAACCTGTCTATTTATTGCCTGTCAATAAACTGGTTCTTGAGAACCTTGCATCTCCTTCACCTGTGTCAATTCATTGGTATAATTGAGCATTCATTCTATGTACCTTATCTGGGATAATTCTAATAGAATTGTTCCTTTATGCAAGCTATGTTGCATTGGTTTTCCTCCTATGCGGATATAAACCTTTGCCCAATACAAGTATTGTGCGGAGAACTGGTCGATATTTCATATTGACGCAGTGGTTCTTTATAAACTATGCTTTACTTAATATAGGGTGAGACCACTATATTAGCTTGCCTGGTATTCATACATAGGTATATGTACTCTTCGAGACTTTTCCAGAGTCTAGTAGGACTCTTCCCTGTAGGGGGCAGGAAGCTCTAACATGGTTTATAGTTAGTTGAAAAGATGTATAACGGTAACATCTTAGGTCTCTAGGTCTAGTCGACCGGGAAAAATTACCCCCGGGGAGTACGGCACGTTCTGAGAATCCACAGATACAGTAATGCTCTGGTATACTTCCATCAGGACGACATGGCTTGATCCCAAAAAACGGATTTTGAGCGAAGCGAAAAATCTAATTTTGGGTGAGATGGCCATGTCGTCTTGATGGACCCGCCCTTCCCTTTCTAAGAAAGGGCTGTAGGACCCCTCCCTACATACAGTATCTGTAGCACCTCGTGTACGCTACAAGGAATACAGATGGCTCCGGAATTGGCGCCAGTCACGCTTACGAAACGGGAGATAGGGAGCCTTGGGAGCGGCTTCCCCTTTTTCTTTCCCGATTTCGTTTCTTGCCAATTGACCCCTGCGATACGTAATCTCTGTTCGGGGTGCAGATTGCCATGTGGCGTGTCAAGAATACGTCCTCTGATATGTCGCGATATCCCTTTCACGAGGGATATTCGCTCCAGGAGTTAGAATTCTGGTACCTTAAGGTAAATTCTCTGGGAATATCGCCGTAGTTGTAATATACCCTAGGAAGCTACCCAATAGGAACTTCCATCAGGACGACATGGCCATCTCACCCAAAAATAGATTTTTCGCTTCGCTCAGAATCCGTTATATATATATATATATATATATATATATATATATATATATATATATATATATATATATATATATATATATATATATATATATATATATACATACATAATATCTATATATATATATATATATATATATATATATATATATATATATATATATATATATATATATATATATATATATATATATATATATATATATATATATATATATGAATACACATATCCTTACACAACTTTACATATGAGACATACTGTATAAATTTCATATAAACATATAAATACATCAAATGACTAGGATAGTGCATGAGTAAATGTTATTTGCATTTGTTTGAAATTTTAAACTATATTACAGGTGCTGGTAAGTAAAAATAAATCATCTAACAAATAAAACACAGCTTGGGATAGTCTACTTGAACAAATATTTTTTGACAAAACGTCTGTACTTGAACAAATATTTTATGGCAAAACGTCTTTACTTGAACAAATATTTTTCGGCAAAACGTCTTCACATAAACAAATATTTTTGGACAAAACGCCTCCACCTGAACAAATATTTTTTGGCAAAACGTCTTTACTTGAACACATATTTTTTGACAAAACGTCTTCACTTGAATAAATATTTTTTGGCAAAACGTCTTTACTTGAACCAATATTTTATGACTAAAAAAGAAATTCTTTCAAAAGTTGTTCTTTTTAATATCACAGTTAATATCCACTTTGTGCTGGTCTTTTTTTTATCTATAAGCTTGTTTTTCTAAATCGCGGATTCTGAAGAAAATACTAATTTTAGGAAAGTTTTCTTAACTTAACATTATGAGGTACATCTGCAAAAATATATATTTCTCTATTTGCTTTTGTGTTCTTTAAATGAAATTCTATTCAAGTTGATTTAGTTTATACCATAATGCTTCCATATTCTCATATTAGAGTGCCCTAGGTCATGAACAACAACAACTATGAATTGATGGCACAGCTGTACTCTTTAAGCATTTTGGAGTAACTCCACGTATCTGTGACTTTACATATTTCAAAATCCTCTTGTTGGAAATGGAGGGAATAAACCCGGGCATGTTTTACGTAAAATTTGTCCTGGCATCTGCACTGAATTACCCAGCCTTTCTGTGTTGATTTGTTTCGAGGAAACCTGAAATATCTTGAGCCTTTACATTTTGAGTTAGTTCTGACATTATTGCAACCAAAAAAACTGCGCCATAAGAAGGCATCTTCCATAGATAATGCCCATGTAGGTTGAAAGGTGTAGCTCCTGCCACTGAAGTGTATGGCTTCAGGTGGGAGTCTAGGTACACTAGACGCTGACGACGTTGCACAAGGGACGGAGCTATGTTTCAAAGTCCACCTCGTGAACAGACCCTATCTATATTGACGCTGGGTTAGATTTCGCCAGCCGTCTCTATCTTAAGCTTTTAAATCAATACTTCTGCATTCATCATCTCGTACTTCAACCATGTAGTCCTGGGCATTCCAACTCTTCTTGTGCCTTGTGAAGCCTAGTTAAAAGTTTTGTGAACTAATCTGTCTTGGGGAGTGTGAAGAGTATGACCAAACCATCTTCACTTTTCCCTCACCACAATCTTATTCACATATGGCACTCGAGTAATCTCTCATATAGTTTCATTTCTTGATGCACCGACACAATTCTGTTTCAATTGTGCCTTTTATCAATTTAGTCTCCGTGATAATAAAATATAAGTCAACATCATACTTGAACCACATTTTTCCTTCAAGAAAATGTACAAAAGTCTCGAGATGGGGTATTTACCATAACAAAATTCTGAAAGAAACATTTCATATTTCATTAAACATTTACGGTTCTGAGCACATCTTCGTCAATCCTATTACTTTTGAGTGGTTTGTACTGGCTCAGGTATCAAGTGAAAATTTTATTTAAGAAAAAGGCAAGTTGAAATTCACAATCAGAAAATCACAACAGATACTGTTTGTCTATTATTCTATTAATTCTACAACCTTGTCCTTTTTTTATATTACGTCATTAGACAGTATAAACCACCTGGTAAGAATATGAATTATATATTTTATAAAGTTGTAACAAGCAATGGTGATCATTGACATCGCAAAAAAAAAAAATATTTTGTTAAGATATACCAAGCAATTCTGATAATTGGCATCACAGAAAAATATTTTCATAAGCTGGAATAAGCAATTCTGATAATTGGCATCAAGGGAAAATATGTGTAAAGCTGTAACAAGCAATTCTGATAATCGGGATCGCAGAAAAATACCTTAAGATGTAACAAGCAATCATGATAATTGACATTCTCGAAGAATATTTTACTAATTGGCATTATAGAAAAATATTTTGTTAATCTTTAACAATTGATTCTGCTAATCGGCATTGCAAAAATATATGTTATTTAGCTTTAACGAAACATTTTGATAACTTGCATCACAGGAAAAATACTTCGTTAAGCTGTAACAAGCAATTTTGATAATTGGCATCACAGAAAAAAATATTTTTTTTAGTTGTAACAAGTAAGTTGGATAATTGGCATCGCATGAAAATATTTTGTTAAGCTGTAAAAAGAAAATCTGATAATTTGCACAGCAGAAAAATATTTTGTTAAACTCTAACAAGCAATTCTGATACTTGCATCACAGTAAAATATTTGGTTACGCTGTAACCAGGAAATTTGATAATTGGCATCACATAAAAAAAAAATATTTTGTTGATTTGTAACAAGCAATTCTGATAATTGGTATCACAGAAAAATATTTTTCAACCTTTAACAAGCAATTTCGATAGTTAACATCACAGAAAAATATTTTCTGAAGTTGTAAAATGTTATTCTGGTAAATGGCATCACCGAAAAATATATTGTTAAGGTGAAACAAGCAATTTTTATGCTGTAATTGATATCGAAGAAAAATATTTTGTTAAGCTGTAACAAGCAATTCTGGTAATTGTCATCAGAGGAAAGTATTTGGTTAAGCAGTAACAAGCAATTCTGATACATGGTATGGAAGAAAAATGTTTTGTTAAATTATAACAAGCCTGTCTGATAATTGGCATCACAGAAAAATATTTTGCTCACCTGTAACATCCAATTCTGATAATTGGCATCGCAGAAAAATATTTTGTTAAGCTGTAACAAACAATTCTGATATTTGGCATCACAGAAAAACATTTTGTTAAGGTGTAACAAGCAATTCAGATAATTGGTATCACAGAAAAACATTTTGTTAAGGTGTAACAAGCAATTCAGATAATTGGTATCACAGAAAAATTTTTTGTTAAGCTTTAATAAGCAATTAAGATAATTGGCATCACAGAAAAAAATATTTCATGAAGCTGTCACAAACAATTCTGATAATTGGCCTCGCAAAAAAAAGAAAAAAAAATTAAGCTATAAGAAGCAGAAAAAATATTTTGTCAGGTGCAACAAGCAAATATGCTAATTGGTATCACAGAAAAATATTTTGCTAAGCTGTACAAGCAATTCTGATAATTTGCATCACCGAAAGATATATTGTTAAGCTGTAACAAGCAATTCAGATAATTGGCATCACAAAAAATATTTTTTTTTTTTATGATCCAACAAGCAATTCTGTTTATTGGCATCACATACAAATATCTTGTCAACCTGTAACAAGCAATAATGATAATTGGCATCACAGAAAAGTATTTTGTTAAGGTGTAACAAGCAATTCTGATAATTGCCATCACAGGAAAATATTTTGTTAATCTGTAACAAGCGATTCTGATAATTAGCATCACATAAAATTATTTTGTTAAGCTGTAACAAGCAATTCGGATAATTGAGATCACCAAAAAAATATTTTGTTAATCTGTAACAACAATTCTGATAATTGGCATCACATAAAAGTATTTTGTTAAGTTGTAACAAGCAATTCTGATAATTGGCATTACAGAACACAGAACAATATTTCGTTAAGCTGTAACAAGCAATTCTGATAATTGGCATCACATAGAAATATTTTGTTAAGGTGTAACAAGTAATTCTGATAATTGGCATCACAGGGAAATATCTTGTTAAGCTGTAACAAGCAATTCTGATTATTGGCATCACAGGAAAATATTTTGTTAAGCTGTAACAAGCAATTCTGATGACTGGCATCTCAAAAAATAAAATATATTTTTTTTAACCTGTAACTACCAATTCTGG
>NC_090736.1:55299791-55304791 GCF_036898095.1 Palaemon carinicauda | reverse complement strand
AGCGGTACAAACTTCAGCTACAGTTCCAATGCCAGGAGGAACCACACGCTGTTCGGCCACTTGTGGGCCACTATTGCCGCTACCCCTTGAAGGATCTCAGTTTGTTGAGGACCCTCAACAGAAGGTTGTGAGGAGGGAACAGATAAATCCTGGACCATCTGTTCCGGTCGAGGGACATCGCGTCCACTGCTTCCGCTAAGGGGTCCTCGTACGGGGCACGTACAGGGGCAACTTTTTGTTGTCATTTGTCGCAAAGAGGTCTATCTGCAGTTCTGGTACTGATTCAGAATGAAGGCGAATGATCCTGGGTGTAAGGACCATTCCGACTCTATCGGTGTGAACCTGGATAGAGCGTCCGCTGTCACATTGCGGACTCCTTGAAGGAGAACTGCCGACAGGTACCACTTCTTCTTTTCCGCCAATCGGAAGATGGCCAACATCACCTGGTTGAGAGGTGGTGACCTCGATCCTTGTCGATTCAAGTTTCTCACACTACCTCGCTGTCCATCACCAACCTTATGTGGATCGAGTGACGCGGGGAGACTTTCTTTAAGGTAAGGAGCACTGCCCTAGCTTCTAGAAAGTTTTATGTGAAAGGTCTTGAATAGCTTGGACCAAGTCCCCTGGACTTTTTTCCGATGAGAGTGACCTCCCCATCCCTCCTTCAAGGCGTCTGAGTGAATCGTCACCGACGGGGGAGGTGGCTGAAGAAGAACCGACTTCTTTAGATGTCTGGCTTCGGACCAAGGCCTGAGAAGAGTACGTAGCCGAAGCGGCTGGTCTTCTCAGATCTCTTCACGCGTTTGATGCATAACTTCTCCAAACTCCGATTGCATCCTTTAGCTGTGCTCTTAGCACTAGGTCTGTCACCGAAGCAAACTGGAGAGAGCGCAGTACCCTCTCCTGCTCGCGTCTTGATATCCTTTCGGAATCTAGAAGTCTCTTGACAGAACCCGCTATCTCCTTCCTTTTCTTCGCCGGGATGGAGAAACGGTGTGACAAAAGGTCCCAGTGGATTCCCAGCCACTGGAACTTTTGAGATGGAGAAAGTCGAGACTTTTTTCTGTTGATCTTGAAGCCTAGGTACTCTAGGAACTGGATCACTTGACTGGAAGCTTGCAAGCATTCTGTCTCGGATGCTGCCCACACCAACCAGTGAATTCCCTTTAGGCGTAATTGTTTGAGAGCTACGCTCACAAGCTTCGTAAAAATCCTTGGGGCTATGTATAGCCCGAATGGCATGGCTCCGAAGGCGTATAGTCTTCATTGTAGCCTGAACCCTAGGTAGGGGGAGAGTCGATGGCTAATTGGAATGTGCCAATAGGCGTCTGACAAGTCTATAGAGACGGAATATGCCCTCTTGGGCAGTAAGGTCCTTATGTGTTGCAGTGTTAGCATTTTGAATTTGCAATTCACTATGAACTTGTTGAGTGGCGACAAGTCCAGAATGACTCTGAGCTTTTCCAAGTCTTTCTTGGGAACACAAAACAGCCTCCCTTAGAAATTGATGGGCTTCACCCTTCGGATCACCTTTTTTCTCCAACAGTTCTTGAACGTACTCCTCCATAACGGGGTGGAGTGTTGGAAAAACCGAAGGCACGGGGGTGGAGTGCTGTACCAGCTCCCGCCCAGTCCATTCTTGAGTAGGCTGTGGGCCCAGGGATCGAAGGTCCACCTATCCCGAAATTTCAGAAGTCTCCCTCCTACCGGTATCACCTCACTTGGACTGCCGTCCTGAGGTTTTGCCTTCCTGACCACGACCACCCCTGAATCCCCTTCCCCTTGAGGGGCGTCTAGACGAGCCTCTGGCTGCTCCTCTAGGCTTTGCTCGAAAGGAAGTAGACTGCCCTTCGAACACTGGGGTGAATGCCGTGGACTGTGTCGACACGGCCTGGGGTACCTACTGAAAAGTGGTCGGGGTTTGTGCCACGATCTGGGGCACTGGGGGCAATGGCAATTGCAGTTGCTGTTGCTGTCTAACAGGCTTGGCTGGCCGAGACGGTAGCCTAGTCCTCATAGTCTTCCTCTTTGGTTGAGGACCCTCATCCGGGGAAGACTTTCTTTTGATAGCCAGGCCCCACTTCTGGAGAAGGTTTCTATTCTCCAAGGCGGCGTTATCAACAACTTCTTTGACCAAGTCGGTAGGGAAAAGGTTTTTTCCCCAAATGTTGGAGGAGATTAGTTTCCTTGGCTCGTGCCTCACCGTAGCCGAGGTAAACACGAACTCCCTACAAGCTCTCCTTGCCTTGACGAAGCCATAAAGGTCCTTCGTCACTGTGGCCAGATGAGACTTGGCCACTACCATGAACATTTCATGGACCTTGGGGTCACTTGCCATTGTCTCGAGAGTAGTCTGAAGAGACATTGAGGCAGTCAGTCTTTCTTTTGTATCGAACTCTCTTCGCAAAAGAAAGTCAGACAGCTTAGGGAGGTCCTCACCGAACTGACGTCCGGCAATATCAGCCTCCAACTTTCCAAATGAGAACGTAAGATGGACGTCCTTCCAGTCTTTATGGTCCATAGGCAGGGCCAGCGACAAGGGTTTACACTCCTCTAGGGAGGGGCAAGGCTTGCCGGCCTTCTACTGCTTTTAGTACAGCCAGAAACCCTTTCTGTAAAAAGGGGAAGGCTCTAGTAGGCGAGGACACAAAGGAAGGGAGCTTCCTGTTCAATGCGGCTACCTTTGAGTTAGAGAAGCCCCTCTCTTTCATCGAGGATGAAAGTAGAGCTTGAGCCTTAGTATGGTCCATCACTATGACCTAACTTCGGCTCTGTCTCCTCCTTTGAAGCTGGTTCCTTCCTCAGCCGGACATAACAGTCCGGATATGATGCCTTGCTGGGCCAGAATTCCACCTCCTCCAGGGAAACTGAGCCCAGCTTATCCGAGATGACGATCTTTCCAGTCGCCATCGGCATGTGCTCAGCATACCTCCATGGGTTAGCATCTGAGCACAAGGGAAGGTCTTTCACATTGAGCTTTTTCTGGGGCCCATGTGATTCTGCAAAGCACTGCATTCGCAGTTCCATTGCAGCCGCCTTCTCCTGATTCTCCTTCTGCATTTGTTGGATTATTCCAACAATAGAAGAGAGGGCCTGTCCCAGCTCTACTGGGAGACCGGCCGATGTTGAGGGAATAGGCTCCGGAATCTGAACCGGAGTAGCCGACACCTCGTCGACGTCTACCTCTACAACGTCTGGGGCTTGAACTTCATCCTGGGCTTCTGCCAGGAGGTGTTCCTCCAGACACTCGTCCACATCAGACATCCTGTCATCTAACTGGATGTCTTGCATCGTGACCGCGACTTCAGCATCCACCTGGATCTGAACTTAGGGGATCTCCTCTTGAGGCTGGGGAATCACTGCATCAGCTGATGCCTTAGGGAAAAGATACGCCCTCATCTTCTCACTTGGAAGATAAGGGCCAGAAATGTTCTTTTGGAAGCCCCTTACCCAGGTACGAAGCTTCTTCCTAGCTATATCCCTTGATTCCTCCGTCCTAGGGGAATCAAAGGTCTCAGTAATCAGGTTAGTGCACACAGTACATACCTGAGGGTCCCAATACCGGAGATCATCCTTGGAGACAGCGTATGCTGCGTGTCTCCTACAAAACTCATGTCCGCAGAGGTTCTTGCTGCAGACGTTGCAGTAAGCACTTCCGCACTTCGGAGTGTCCTTCTGTAAAGAGAAGAAATTTCCATGAGTATCAAGTGAACTATGTATCACTGGATATGCATAGTATAGCATAACAATTCAGAAAGGAAAGACACACACTTGTGTTTCCCTCACAACCCATTGCTGCAGCCTTCCAGATAATAAAATCAAATGGTTAATCTCTTCTAGAGTAACCAATGCAAAGTTTCCAGAGGAAACAGGTGGAGCTCACACCTAAGCAATGATTTTAAAAACCTGGATAATAGACAGGAAAGAACTCACTTTCCTATCTGTAGGGCAACAGCAAAGGGATGTGTAAGAAAACATAATAGTGTTAGAACACACAGTGCTGTACCAAAACCCTTACCATAGTTTTCTTCTTACTGTATATGTTATACTGAAGAATATTAGTACAGTATAGGGGGATACGTGCCGGCCGGCACTTGCCGGCAGGCACACACCATAACTAGCTTTAAAGTATACTACTTAACAGCTATAAGGCAGCAGCACTCTGGTTCAAATGCATGTGCCGGTCGGCAGCAACTGCCGGCCGGCAACAGCCAATGTCGGCCGGTAATGGCTGCCGGCCGGCAACTACACAAGTTTGTACCCAGCTGCCGGCCACACTCATGGTGACTGGCAGACAAGGGCTGACATAAGCCGGCCGGCAAAGGTACAAGACCGATGCCAGCCGGCAGCAAAAGAACCAGAGGACTACACCTGCCCGGCTGCCGGCCTCATAGGCCGGCAGCCGGGTCGGGTACAGCACTAGAAGAAAAATAGAATGGATGCCGGGATAAGAGTGTACACTACCTCCAAGCCCGGCAATCCGAAAGAGTGCATATAAGGAAGGGGAGAATCTAATTCAGGCTTCCTGACCAATGCCGTCTGGCTCTACAGGCAGGCATGGATGAGGGACCAAGAGAGGTCCGGGCAGCACTCAAAAATATAAGACCCTGCCGGCCGGCAAGGGGCTGAGTCAATTCCACATCCTAGCCTATACTAGGTCCAGATGTAGAACGACGTACAGTACAGTAATGGCTAGGCCATTACGGAGAAAGAGGGTGAAGGGACAAGAGGGTCCTACCAACCTTGCTTTAGTGACAGATCACCCGCAGCCAAGAAACTTATCTTAGCCTAAGGGAGATCTAAGGAGGAAGGCCAGCAATACTTGCCAGCTCCCAGAGCACCAAAGCAAGGAAGGTGTTGCTACTCCCAGGGAAAGAAACTTATCCTCCCCCGAGAACAGCGACGAGGACTAGTCTGGTAGATCACAAAAGAAGGAATCATATCCACAGAAACCTTCGGTAGTGACCTAAGGAGGCTAAGCCCCCTTTGTCTGTGTCAGG
>NC_090736.1:55257291-55292291 GCF_036898095.1 Palaemon carinicauda | reverse complement strand
GCATATTTGGTGACCCCAGAGTGACCAGTTCCTTCCTGCCTTCTTTCTTGCTGCTGTGGCCTACTTGTTATAATGCCTCCACAGAACTTGGCTCTTCAAAGAACACCGCATCAATGAGACAGCTCCCCATTGTCAGTGGAGAAGTGTTCACTTGATTCCAGAGTGCCAAAGTTCGGTTTCGCATCAAGGGCATGACTCACTCAAGCACCAAAGCAGAGCATGTTTTCGTGGCAATCCCAAAGCAGAGCATGTTTTCATGGCAATCCCAGAAAACACTTTCCTGGATATCTCAGTTTGGCTTTGTAACCAAGGGGACACCCTAATAGCGCACCAAAGCAGAGCATGTTTTCGTGGCAATCCCAGAAAACACTTTCCTGGATATCTCAGTTTGGCTTTGTAACCAAGGGGACACCCTAATAACATGTGGTACACTCAAAACATACCTCCTGGAGCAGTGCTCACCAATGCTAATCACCTATATAGTAAAAGTGTTTCAGCTGTCTCAACAACTGCTGGGGAACCAAAAGGCTTCACTCGCTCTCATGGGTATGACCAGTATCGCTGGCGTGCAACCTGCCGCAAACGGTTCCCCTCAGTAGGTGAACCAACTTTGTGCCCTTTAGTTATGACACCTACACAAACCTCAACGTGCTGCCATACATGATCTCAATATTTTGCCTATGAAGGACCTGATGACCAGATTCGATGCCCTAATGGACAGCCACTTCATCACCTTCAAGCCCTCCATTAACGTTTCCACTCCTGGCAAAGAGGACAACTATTTAACATCAACCAAAGCTGACGTGAATGTGGTACAACACAGATGCCAGGACTGTGACCTGCCGGTGTGGCGACACAGTCGCCCACCACCCACATATGTCGCCTATTACTCACGCCCCAACCAACCACCTCTCCAGCCACTTACTGATGCCCATCAGACCCCTTAGTTCAGATTCTGGTAGAACCTGACGTTTCGGATGCCTTTCAGAGAATCCAATTAGAGAACAACATTTCTGTTGTCTCGGAGGAGATTCAGAACAATCTCCTAGTGGATGAACTGGAGCAGGAGGATGAGATACCTGCTGAGACTGGAGTGGAGATAACCGAAACGATTTTGGTATCGTCTGCATCGGCGACTGAACCAACACCTTCGACTTCTTCCACCGCACCCCAATTGGATTCCATTACAAGTACGCTAAACTCGCTACTGTCCATGGTGCAGGACATTCATAAGAAATCATCCGAGAAAGAAGCATCTTTCCGGACGGAGATTCATCAGCTAGTTGCGTCATGTTTAGCCCTGAAGAAGTTAAAAATTAACCCATGGAGGTACGCAGAACATTTGCCTATGTTGGGGGGGAAGATCTTCCTCTCAGAGAAACTGGGAACAGTTCCAGTAGAGGAAATCGAATTTTGGCCTAGTAAAGGGGCCTATTCGGATTGCTATGTCCGTCTGAGGACGGAACCAGCATCCAAGGAGGAAACAGAGCCGAAGGAGACGATTGTTTTTTAACTATCTAAGGCACAGGCCTTATATACAACCACCTGGAAAGAGAGGGCCTTTACTAGTTCCAAGGTGCCGGCTCTCAGCAAAAAGCACCCATCCTTTATTGCTGACTCCGAACGTGCCTTCCCCTTTATGGACAAAGGGTTTAAGGCAGCCTTAAAGGCAGTTGAGGCAGGGAAACCTTGCCCTACACTTTAAGAGTGTAGACCATTTTCCCTCGCCTCCCCTTCAGATGATAAGGATTGGAAGGATTTCCACAACACCTTCACAGTTGGGAAGCTAGAGGCAGATATCGCTGGACGGCAGTTCAACGTAGATCTCCCGAAGCTGTCAGAGTTTCTCCTGCGCAGGGAACAGGAGACTAAGGAACGTCTCGCTGCTTCCATGTCTCTGCATACTGGCTTAGAGACTATGGCAAGCATTCCAGACACCCAAGATATGTATATGGTCTTTGCTAAATCTCATTTGGCAACAGTCACCAAGGATTTGTACAATTTTATTAAAGCCAGAAGGGCTTGTAGGGAGTTTGTGTTCGCTTCTGCTACAGTGAAGAACGAACCAAGGAAGCTGATAGCTTCCAATATCTGGGGAAAAGATCTCTTCCTAAGTGAAGTGGTAAAAGAGGTCGTAGATAAAGCCGCTTCGGAGAATAGGAATCTCCTCTCCAAATGGGGCTTGTCCTCTAAAAGGAAATCTTCCAATGATGAGGGTCCCCAGCCGAAGAACAAGTCAAAACGACCAAGAGTGCCCTCTCGGCCAAAGCAACAGCAACAGCTTCCCATGGCCACGATGCCCCAGACGGTGGCACTAGCACCCACCACCTTTCAACTGGTGCCCCAAACGCTGGCGACCCAGTCGCCCGTGTTCACCCCAGTATTTGAAAGGCAATCAACTACCTTTAAGCCGAAGTCTTGAGGTTCCTTTCGAAGATCCTCTAGACGCCCCTTCAGAGGTAGGGGCAACAAAGGTGGACATGGCCAAGGAGGCAAGTCCTCAAACCAGCACTCCAAGTGAGATGCTGCCGGTAGGAGAGAGACTTCTCTACTTCCGGGATCGTTGGACCTTCGATCGCTGGGCCCACAGCCTAAACAAGAAATGACTAGGGTGGAGTTGGAGCTCAACTTCACCAAACTTCCCTCAATTCTTCCAACACTCAGCCCCCGTACTGGAAGAATATGTTCAGGAACTCTTGAACAAAAGAGTTTTACGGAAAGGCCAAGTCCATTAGATTTCAAGGAAGGCTATTTTGTGTTCCGAAGAAGGATTCGGAAAAGCTCGGAGTCATTCTGGACTTATCAACCACTCAACAAGTTCATAGTGAACCACAAGTTCAGAATGTTGACTCCTCAGCACATAAGGACCCTTTTACCCAAACTGGCATTCACAGTCTCTATAGACATGACGGATGCATACTGGCACGTTCCAATCAACCGTCAAGTTTCCCCCTACCTAGGGTTCAAACTACAAAAAAGAAAGTACGTTTTCAGAGCCATGCCCTTCGGCCTAAACATAGCCCCAAGGGTATTCACAAAGAATGCGAATGCAGTCATTCATCAACTACGCCTGAACGAATCCAGGTGGTAGCCAACCTGGACGATTGGCTGGTGTGGGCAGCATCCGAGGATGAATGCATGCAAGCCTCCAAGGAAGTGATCCAGTTCCTGGAACACTTAGGATTCAAGATCAACTTGAAAAAGTCTCGGCTTTCTCCAGCTCAAAAGTTCTAGTGGCTGGGTGTCCACTGGGACCTACAGTCACATTGCCTTTCCATTCCAGCAAAGAAGAGGAAAGAGATAGCAGGATCTGTCAGAAGACTCCTTCAATCCAACAGGATATCAAGAAAGCAACAGGAGAGAGTGTTGGGGTCCCTCTAGTTTGCCTCAGTGACAGATCCAGTATTGAGAGCACAATTAAAAAATGCATCAGGAGTTTGGAGAAAATACGCATCAAACGCTAGAAGAGATCTACAAAGACCGATACCAAATCGTCTGCGATCACTACTCAAGCCATGGTCAGAGGCCAAGAACCTAAGAAACAAGGTACCCTTGAAACCACCTCCTCCAGCAGTCACCGTTCATACGGATGCCTTGAAGGAGGGGTGGGGAGGTCATTCTCATCATCGGAAAGTCCAAGGAACCTGGTCTCCCCTCTTCAAGTCCTTCCACATCAATTTTCTGGAAGCCATGGCAGTTTTTCTATCTCTAAAAAAGCTGAAACTTCGCTGCTCAATCCACATCTGTTTGGTTCTAGACAGCGAAGTAGTAATGAGATGCCTAAATCGACAAGGCTTGAGATCGCCTCACAGAAATCAAGTGATATTGGCGATCCTTCATCTAGCCCAGAAGAAGAGATGGCACTTGTCAGCAGTCCACCTTCAAGGGTTCCGCAATGTGACGGCGGACGCTCTATCCAAGGTCAACCCAATAGAGTCCGAATGGTCCCTAGACGCAAGATCCTTCTCTTTCATTTACGCAAAGTCCCAGGACTGCGGATAGACC
This sequence comes from Palaemon carinicauda, assembly GCF_036898095.1. Classification (NCBI taxonomy): domain Eukaryota; kingdom Metazoa; phylum Arthropoda; class Malacostraca; order Decapoda; family Palaemonidae; genus Palaemon; species Palaemon carinicauda. Next base: position 55,288,286 of record NC_090736.1, on the reverse strand, counting down.
TCTTCGCAACGAGCGATAACAAGAAGCTACTCCGGTATGTAGCCCCGTACGAGAACCCACTAGCAGAAGTGACAGACGCAATGTCCATAGATTGGAACAGGTGGTCTAAGATCTACCTGTTCCCTCCAACCAACCTTCTGCTGAAAGTCCTTGACAAACTGAGATCCTTTCGGGGGACAGCAGCAATAGTGGACCACAAGTGGCCCAACAGCGTTTGGTTCCCTCTGATAACGGAACTACGCCTGAAGCTGATCCCGTTGCCGGAACCAGTTCTGACTCAGCAAGTGCAGAAATTCAGTCTTTGCTTCATCAGAGAAAACCCAGAACCTTCATATCATGATTTTCTCGCCCTAGCGGTCAAGAAACGGTTTGGGATTTCTAGAGACAATATTAACTTTTTAGAAGAATACAAGTCAAAGTCAACAAGAAGACAATATGAGTCTTCCTGGAAGAAATGGGTGGCCTTTGTCAAGGCGAAGAATCCTAAGGAGATATCTACGGATTTCTGCTTGTCCTTCTTCATCCATCTGCATGAACAAAGTTTAGCAGCTTATACAATCACTACATGTAAATCTGCCCTAGCCAGACCAATAATATATGCCTTCCAGGTAGACTTCTCTAATGAAATCTTCAACAAGATTCGTAAGCCTGCGCTAAACTTCGGCCTGCGGGTCCTCCAAAGCCCATTTCATGGTCTTTGGATAAAGTTCTTCATTTAACTCAACCCTGAACAATGAAGATTGCTCGCTGAAAGACTTGACTCAAAAGGTGATATTCTTATTTACACTAGCCTCAGGAGCCAGAGTTAGCGAAATAGTGGCCCTCTCGAGGGATGATGGCCACATTCAGTTCACAGACAGAGGAGAACTGAACCTCTTTCCGGACCCGTCGTTTCTCGCCAAGAACGAGCTGCCCACTAAGAGATGGGGTCCCTGGAGAATCTGCCCTCCGAAGGAAAAAGCATCCCTCTGCCCAGTGGATTGCTTAAAGGTCTATCTTCGTAGAACTTCAGACTTTAAGGGAGGTCAGCTTTTCAGGAGAGAGACTTCTGGTTCAACATTATCCTTGAAACAGATAAGGGTGAAAATCACCTATTTTATACGCAGAGCGGATCCAGACAGTACACCCGCAGGTCATGATCTGAGAAAAGTTGCCTCGTCTCTGAATTTCTTTCAGACAATGTCGTTTGAAAGCTTGCGTGCTTACACTGGTTGGAAGTCTTCCAGAGTTTTCTTCAAGCACGACGCGAAGCAATTACAAGAAATAAAATTTCATGTGGTAGCAGCAGGCAGTGTTATAAAACCTGCCGGTTGATTACTGCGAAGAACAGTGCACTAATTGGGACTTTTAGTGAAGGATGTACGTGATAGACTTTTAAGGTATATCATGTTGAGTATTGTGTTTAGGAAGACACTATAGACTGTTCTATCTATACAAGTGACATCAAGCATAATAAGCTGACACAAGAGTCAGGCATTTATATGCACAGTGTTCCTAGTAATAACAGCATACATAGTGAAATATTATATTTCCCTTTGAGTGGCTAATGTTTCCTTTTCAGGTGAAACTTATTATTTATTTTCTGTTATTACCGTTTATGCTTTTACGCAGAATTGTTCAGCGTAAGATGTAATTGATTACAACCATGATTTCTATTGTTGTAATAAACAATAGAAGGAATCTTTGCGTCTCTTTCGCCTCAAACATTCGTAATTATGTATAAATCAGGGCATCCTTCATTCTCTTAATATTTAAGGAAATACAGGGGAACTATGGTTTCTACCGTTCCAAGCAAACAGGTAAGAACTGATTGCACTAACTGTTTATCTTACTGATTTAAGGTTTCCTACATGGATACAAACCTGTCTGTCTCTTTATATCCAGACTTTGGAGGATTCAGTAACCTATACAGGACTATACCATCTAAGTACATACTAGGCTTTACGTATACAATGACACTAATATACAATCCTCAGGATTTTTCCTAAAGTCTACCCAGACTTTTCCCTGTAGGTGGCAGGAAGAACTGACATATTTCATGATCAGTTAATTGATGTATAACGGTAACATCAAGTGTCTCTGGTCCAGAAGACCAAATAGGAAATATTTATCGCGGGATAACGGCACTATTGAAAATCCACAGATACATTAATGCTCTGGTAAACTTCCATCAGGACGACATGGCCTGAGCCCAAAAAACAGATTTTGAGAGAAGCAAAAAATCTATTTTAGGGTGAGGTAGCCATGTCGTCCTGATGGACCCACCCTCTTTTTGACAAAGGGATAATGAATCCCTCCCTATGGTACTGTATCTGCAACACCTAAAAAGCTACGAAGAATGGCTTGGTGGCACCTCGCGGTGGCGATTCGGCACATTATTTACAGTACAGTAGGAGTGTCGAGAGCATCGCCTCTTTAACGACTCTCCTATATTCTTGTCACTTATCCCTCTCGAAGCGAAAACACTATTGGGGGTGTAGATAGCTATGAGACGTGTCAAGAATACGTCCTCTGATATGCGCGATATATAATTTTAAGGGATATTCGCTCCAGGAGTTAGAATTCTGGATACCTTCGGTAAATTCTCTGGGATATATCACTGTAGTCAAATATACATAGGAAGCTACTAATGAAGGAACCTCCATCAGGACGACATGGCTACCTCACCCAAAAATAGATTTTTCGCTTCTCTCAAAATCCGTTATATATATATATATATATATATATATATATATATATATATATATATATATATATATATATATATATATATATATATATATATATATATATATATATATATATATATATATATATATATATATATATATATGTGTGTGTGTGTGTGTGTGTGTGTGTATGTGTATATATATATGTATATATTTATAGTCCTGTATATGCATAAATATATAATATATACGTGTGTACATGTGTATACTTTATTACAGTATATAAATACTTACATATATACTGTATACTGTATATATATATGTATATAAATACACACACACACACACACATATATATATATATATATATATATATATATATATATATATATATATATATATATATATATATATATATATATATATATATATATATATATATATATATACACATTTGGGCTCAAGCCATGTCATCCTGATAGAAGGTTCCTACAGTAGCTTCCTAGGGTATATTTAACTACAGTAGATATTCCCAGAGAATTAAACTAAAGGTTATCACAGAATTCTAACTTCTGGTGCGAGTACCCTAAAGGCTTCCCTCTAGGATATCGTATATCAACAGGGGACGCATGTATTAACACGCCACATAGCTATATGCACCCCATATAGAGTTAACACTTCGATATGGAAAGGTGGCTGAGTAACTGAGGAACCGTTCCAAAGTTGATCTCATCCGTGGCTACTTTTGGTACTCGAGATGTAAACAAACGGGCGCCATTGCTAAATGACGTCACGTCCGTCCTCATCCTTTCTCTTGTAGCTCCTATGCTTAGTTGGATTTTTCCCAAGTGTCTTACTTATCTGCTTACATCGCCGTTATGACTCAATCTTCAGCCTCGTCCTCTTCTGGAAAGATGAGTCCCGATCCTAGTTTTGTTTAAATAAGCTCTGGCCATAAGTAACTTCTACTTTTCGTAATATTTGGTGTTTTGTGGCGGAGCTGTGCCAGAACCGGACGCGCCATTTACAGCGCCGCTGTTCATATTGCATATTTTATTTAGTTAGCCAGAACAGCTCTTTCCAGTCCCTTAACTGATTAATATTATTAGTTATTTAGTCTTCATAGCTAGGATGTAATTATATCGTTTGTTTGCGCTCGTTAGGCACGGTCTTTGGCCGACCCCATACTAGACCGCTAGCCTAGCCCCTAGGATTGACAGCCTAGTACTCATATTACTTCTTGATATAATAGTGTTCCTAAGTTAAATTATGAAGATTTTGGCATAGTTAAACATACTACTTACCGTGATGTAAGTGTTTTCGCCTTCCGGGACCATACAAGGGACTGTGTTGGTTCGTGTACCACACTCTCCTAACCTATATAGGAACCCTTGTATGCATCCTATCCCCCTTACCTACTGGTAATTCCCCCTGGGTGTCCTTGCTTCTCCCTTATTCTATATTGGGGAGAATCTTTCTTCACCCAGAGTATTATCGCTTTCTCATCCTATCCTAAGGGAATGAACCCCCCTTAGGGTTGTGGTTGAGATCTTAGGAAGGGGTCTGCCCTTCTCCAGTTTGCACTTGGTTGGGTTACTCCTTCCTCCCTGCTACTAGCGATGTGTCTTTCCAGGCCTCTCTAGCCTAGGAGAATGGTTCTCCTAATCTAGGTTAGGTTCTGGGGACGAAATTCTGTTTTATCATAGTTCAGGACAGTACATCAGTGCTGTACCTGATCTGAGCTACCTATCCTAGGTTAAGGAGCATTTTCCCTTGCCTTGGTGGCCTCTCTCATACAGAGTCTCCTCATCTTAGAAAGACCCCTACTCCCCTACCCCACTCTATCCCTTTGTGTAGGCCTGCCTACACACCCCTGCCTGCTGTCCTACAACTCCTCCCTTAGGTGGAGTGGTAGGGCTAGCCTTGTTCTTCTGCTGAACTGGCCGCTTTGGTACACTTCCCCCGCATAGTGTTCTATGGGGGTGGTCCTGCTGGCGGAGGATTCCCCCTCTTTGAGTGCTCTCTATTCCTCCCTTGGGTTACCTTAGGCTCACTGCCGCCTGCCGGCCCACTGCCGCCTGCCGGCCCACTGCCGCCGGATGATAGGTGTATCTACTCCTATCATGAGTGCACACCCTCCGGAGGGAAGCCAGCGGGATATGGGACATTACCCCTCCCATCCCTCCTTACCTTTCTCTCTCTATTATGGTGCCGGTCCCTTGCCGCCTCTACTGCCGGCGACAGCCGCCACTACCTCAGGTGACCTCTATTCATAAGACCCACCCCCTAAGGCGTCAGCCTTCTCCCTGCCGGAGGTTGCCGACATACCGCCGACGTCCTCCCTCATACATTTCTCCAGGCTTACGTGGCGACAGCCGGCCGATTGCTGCCGTCCCTTTCTCGCCGGCATTGATTGCCGGTATCCCAGGTGTCCGCCCTTCATATTATATCTTATGAATTGAACTAAGGTTCACCATGCCGTCACCCGCCGGCTGCCGGAGCCCGCCGCCGGCTACCGGAGCCCGCCGCCGGCTACCGGAGCCCGCCGCCCTACCAGTGCCCCGCCGCTGGGCCGGCAGTCGCCTCTGTGGTTTTTTCCATCTTGGTTGTCCAGTGTGTCCTCCTTGATGTCTTTTCACCTTGCAGGACCGGTCTCCGGCGTCCCGTCGGCCTGCCGGCGCCACCTATGAGGCGCCAATGGACAGGCACCTCTTCTACGGCTCCCGGTACCCCGCCAGCAGTTAATATGATGCAGCCAGATAGTCTGCCACCTCCATCTAGGTATTATCATACCATCTGATATAGTGGCTAAGCTGTATGGTTGCACAGTACAACTCTATGCATCTCAGTGCAGTCTCTTGCCGGAGCCTACATATTATTAAGGAGTTTATCCTATTTTCCCCTCTCCCCCACCAGACTCTGAGCGATCTCAGATCCTTTATACTCTGCGGACAATTCCTTTAAGGAAGCCTAGCTTGGCTCATCCATACTAATTCTCCCTCCTTTAGAACCCTCGGGTCCTAAGGAATTGTCTACAGAAAAGGTTACGGTAACCGGCTGGACGGGATTCACAAGTATGTGTCTAACTACTTTCTTTCCCGCTCATCTATCCTGAGCATATAAATTATATGCTAATATCATAGGTTAAGTTATTCTAAGCCTAGAGTAATTAAGTCCTATTATGCCTTCCATGTACTCATGATCTCCTTTTCAGGAGGAGTATATGAAGTGTGAGAACTCCTCCTGTGTAGTTAAATGCCCAGACTTCTACGGGCACAAGGCGTGCCAGACCCACGCCCTTTGCGCCGACAAGAAAGGCGACCTGAAATACTGGGATCCGCAGAACTGTACGATCTGCAAAGGTCTCCTGGAAAAGGCGTTCAAGACTCCCCTTACCACCGAGGAACAGGACAATGCTGGAGAGGAACTGCGAAGATGGGTGCGCTGTTTCCTGAAGAATGCTTCCGAACCTTATCTTCCAAATGAAGACATGAGGCCCCTGTTTTTCCCAAAAGCTTCTAAGGACGCTGTGATCCCTCAAGATCAAATCCCAACTGTCCAGTTGGTGATTACACCCGACGTTGTAATGGAACAGTCCCTACGCACATGCCACCTTGACTCCGAAGAGGTGGAACGTATGTCGAAGATTCACGAGGAACTCGACTATGAGGAGGACCATGTGGAGTACCTCGACTCAGAGAACGAGGCCGATCCAACACCCACGGTAACCCCAGTGGTACCCAAAGAACCCGTTCCCTCGATTTCCTCCGCCCCGGATCCAATCCCAGCGGCCACTCAAGAGGTCTTCAAGATGCTAGAAGCCCTCATGGAAAAGAAACTGAGAAAGTCTTAGGAGCAGTTCCGGATTACTCTCAGCGGCTTCAAGCTACCATAAAGGATTTCGGTTAAGGGCCTCAATTCATGCTCGGAATCTAACTCTTGGAGATACGCTGAGCACATGCCAATTACGACAGGCAGAATTTTCATTAGTGAAAAGATCGGTTCTGTTCTCCTGGAAGAAGTGGAGTTCTTCCCGAACTTTGAAGCTTATCCAGACTGTTGCGTCCGACTCTGGTCCAAACCAGCCTCAAAAGAAGACCGAACCTAAAGAAGTGATCGTGGTCGATCTCGCAAAGGCTCAGGCTATGCTGTCTCATGCAGTGAAGAGTTGGGGTTTCACCAACTCCAAGATGCCAGCACTGAGCAAAAAGCATCCAACCTTTATTGCTTCAGCTACTGCTACCTTCCCCTTCGTTGAAAAGGCCTTCCAAGCGGTCAGGAAGGCTGTGGGGGAAAGGAAACCTTGTCATGCACTGGAGGAGTGCAGACCCTTCTCTCTCACTCTTCCTCCCGATGGCAGGTAATGGAAAGACATCCAGCTTACCTTTAGGGTTGGGAAACTCGAACCTGATGTAGCCGGTCGTCATTTCAACGAGGACCTCCCATGGCTGAACGACCATCTCCTTCGTCGGCAACAAGATACTAAGGAGAGACTCGCGGCTTTACTGTCACATCAGGTACAGCTAGAAGTCATGGCCGAGGACACCAGGGTCCCAAATTTTTACATGGTCCTTGCAAAGTCACACCTTGCTACTGTGACCAAGGATCTCTACAGCTTTGCTAAGGCTTGCAGAGCCTGTAGAGTATTCGTGTTCGCCAATGCAATGGTGAAACCCGAACCCCGGAGACAGATTTCCTTCAACATCTGGGGCAAACAATTCTTCCCTTCTACCTTGGTGAAAGAGATAGTGGACAAAGCCGCCACAGAGAACAGGAACCTTCTCCACAAGTGGGGCATGTCTCGAAAGAGGATCTCCTCTCAGGACGGAGGCCCTCAACCTAAGAGGAAATCCTCGAAACCTAAGCCCCAGCAACGTCAACCAAGACGTCAGTTTCCGGCTCCCGCTACTCCCCAGGTGGTTGTACAACCACAGCAGACCTTTCAACTGGTCCCCTTACCGGTGGTGTCGCAGTCACCGGTCTTCACCTCTGCCTATGAGCAGCGTTCCACTACCTTTCGTCCCAGAGGTAGAGGTTCCGGCAGAGATTCTTCTCGCCGTCCCTCCAGAGGTAGAGGAGGAAGGGGTACTTGCAGCCGAGGTGACAAACCCTCGGAAACCAGAAGCAATGAAGTGCTTCCGGTGGGAGGAAGACTCCGCCAATTCCAGGATCGTTGGACCTTCGATCCTTGAACTCACAGCATCATCAGGAATGGACTGGGCTGGAGCTGGATTTAACCATCCCCATCCTTCCAGCAATTCTTCCAAAAGTCAACCCCCCTCCTGGAAGAATATGTCCTGGAACTCTTGAGCAAGAAGGTGATCAAGAGGGTTAAGTCAACCAGGTTCCAAGGGAGACTTTTGTGTTCCCAAGAAAGACTCAGACAAACTCAGTCATTCTAGACTTGTCCCCTCTCAACAAGTTCATTGCGAACAACAAATTCAAGATGCTGACTCAGCAACAAATAAGGGCCCCTCTGCATCACAAGGCCTACACGGTCTCCATAGACCTGGTGGATGCCTACTGGCACATTCCAAGGAATCACTACGCTTCCTCCTACCTAGGATTCAACTCCAATGGAAAAGTTACGCCTTCAGGGCCATGCCCTTCGGGCGTAACGTGGCTCCATGAATCTTCACCAAGCTGGCAGACACAATTATCCGACAGCTATGTCTTCAAGGCGTCCAAGTGATGGCCTACCTAGACGACTGGCTAGTCTGGTCGACATGGCCCGAAGATTATCTGAGAGCCTGCAACAGAGTCACCCAGTTCTTAGAGCATCTGGATTTCAAGATAACGCCGAGAAATCTTGCCTTACTCCATCTCAGAAGTTCCAATGGTTGGGAATCCATTGGGACCTTCAGTCACACCGCTTTTCCATTCCACTGAAGAAAAGGAAGGAAATAGCAGGGTCTGTCAGATGGCTTCTAAAATCCAAACGGATCTCAAGACGCCAACAGGAACAAGTTCTAGGCTCTCTACAGTTCGACTCAGTGACAAACCCAGTGCTTCGCGCACAGCTAAAAGATGCCGCGGGAGTCTGGAGACGGTTTGCATCCATCGCTCGAAGAGACCTTCAGAGACGGCTTCCAAACAGACTTCGCTCATTTCTAAAGCCGTGGTCGGAAGCATAGGCCCTGAAAAGGCCCTTCCCTCTTCAACACCCGCCTCCATCGATCAACACCCACACGGACGGTTCACTGGAGGGTTGGGGAGGTCACTCTCACCAACAGCTGGTTCAAGGAACATGGTCTCCCCTATTCAAGACGTTTTCACATCAACATCTTAGAGGCCATGGCGGTTCTTCTCACCCTGAAGAAACTCTCCCCGCCTCCCTCGATCCACATCCGTCTGACTCTGGACAACTCTGTGGTAGTTTGATGTCTTAATCATCAGGGCTCGAGATCGCCCCAGATAAATCAGGTGCTTCTACCTATCTTCCGTTTGGCAGATAGGAAGAAATGGCACCTGTCTGTAGTTCACCTATAAGGATTCCGCAACGTGACAGCGGACGCTCTATGAAGGACAAGCCCAATAGAGTCGGAATGGTCTCTAGATGCAAGATCATTCTCCTTCATCTCTTGCCAAGTCCCGGAACTTCAGATCGATCTCTTCGTGACGAGCGACAACAATCAACTTCCTCGATATGTGGCCCCATATGAGGAGCCCAAGGCAGAAGCGGCGGACGTCATGTCCCTGGTTGGGGACAGATGGTCCAAGATCTACCTGGTCCCTCCACCCAACCTTCTGCTGAAAGTCCTATCCAAACTGAGAACCTTCAAAGGGACAGCGGCCCTAGTGGCTCCCAAATGGCCCCGGAGCAATTGGTACTCCTTGGTTCCGGAGCTGCAGCCCATGCTGATCCCCATACCGGGCCTAGTCCTCTTTCAACAAGTACAGAAGTCGGCTGTCTTTGTTTCATCACTGAAAGTCAAGGACCTTCATCTCATGATTTTCTCTCCTTTGCCGTTAAGAAAAGGCTTGTGATCTCGAAGAAAAGCTTAGATTTCCTCGAGGAGTAAAAACAAGAGTCTACCAGAAGGCAGTACGAATCTTCCTGGGAAAAGTGGGTCTCCTTCGTCCAGGCGATAAATCCTACGGCGATCACCATTGATTTTGCATGTCCTTCTTCATTCATCTTCATGGATAAGGCCTTGCAGCCAACACGATTTCTACTTGTAAATCGGCCTTGACTAGACCACTCCTATAAGGTATGTGCTACACTACGCCCAGCACCTCCACCAAACCCTATCTCCTGGTCCCTGGACAAGGTGCTCCATTTTGCTTCTAGCCTTGACAACGATTCGTGCCCCCTAAAAGACCTGACTCAAAAAGTTATCTTCCTTTTTGCTCTCGCCTCGGGAGCCCAAGTCAGTGAAATAGTGGCATTATCAAGAGGAGAGGGTCATATGCAACTACGGGGATCTTACCCTCTTTCCTGACCCATCGTTTCTCACAAAGAATGAACTACCCACCAAGAGATGGAGCCCCTGGAGAATCTGCCCCCTGAAGGAAGATGTCTCTCTATGCCCAGTGGAGAGTCTTAAGGTCTATCTTCAAAGAACTTCAGACTTCGGTGGAGATCAACTCTTCAAAGGAGAAACCTCAGGTAGCAACCTGTCACTGAAACAACTAAGAGCGAAAATCACCTACTTCATTCGCAGAACGGATCCTGACAGTACACCCGCAGGTCACGATCCTAGGTAAGTCGCCTCTTCTCTGAACTTTCCAGAATATGGATTTTGAAAGCCTCAAGAGCTTTATAGGCTGGAAATCATCGCGCATGTTTTTCAAGCACTACGCAAAACAGGCGCATGAAGGGAAACATCTCGTGGTAGCTGCAGGTAGTGTAATGAAACCTGCCATTTAATTCTGCATAGAACAGTGAGTTATTTAGGACTCTAACTCTACGGGTGCCTGTGTTGACCCTATTGTGATACATAGTGATTTAATGGACACTTAGTGTTTCTAATAGACTGTTCTTTATCAAGGTGAAATGTCATAGCAATTTTACATGTGTGCCACATGCTCTCGAGCATAGACTGTATTTTGGACTATAAAAGACTGGCATTCCCCGGGGAACTTGTGTTGCTGAAAAGCGAAATTTCCCTTTCAGACTCAAGATCACCGTTTTTAATTTTTCTATGTACATTACTCATTATTATTGTAATTAATTCTATAATCATTATGGTAATTACTTCTATAATGACTTGCAATCTTAGAAATAAAATGTCTATTTTATTTCTCATGTGCGTCTCCTTTCGCTCCTATTCCTTATTAGGAAATATACGATTGTTATAATTTCGTTTACCCCTTTCCTGTTTGATCTAAAGAATAATATAAGTATTTATATTATATACTCACCTATGATTGATAATATTCTTACTCGAATATTAACCTTTGATCTGTCTCCAAGACCAGCATGATCTCTCCACAAGGTGGGTAATTCTTCAATGATCACTTCGAGATATTCCTCTTGTCCACCAGGACTTCATTGCCAGGTGGGCAGGAAGCCAGTTCATCGTAGAATCTCTGGTAAGGATGTGGCGGGATGTTGCAAGGACAACCCCCACACCCTGAATCACACTTACTGACAATGGTCTTCACAAAACAAACGTTCCCCTTACGTTATCAACTGGACTCTTGGACAGAAGGAAAAAGAAAACAAAACATGACCTTGATGCTATATTTCTTACAAACTAAAATAATTGATACAAAAAACCCTTCCGTAATCAATTAAACACTTAACATCCACAACCAAAATAATTACACTTAAAATTAATCTTTAACTTAATAAATATACCAAAAAAAAAAAAAAAACGTAACACCATTCAAATGAAAAAACCCTAACAAACTTCAAATTATCCAATACACCAAAACCAATATTTGTTTATGTGTGGACGTCTTTGTCCACACAAGAGGCAACAGTCCTTTTATAGCCCAACCACAGCTTTATAGCTACCGTAACACTGACAAATGTTATTAGATAATTACATTATTCATCATCATCATCATCACAATCCTTATTATCAGTGATCCAAACGGAAAATCCTTCAAACGCGCTGGGTCATTATGGCATCAATATCAAGAAAATCGTTCAATGCAATCAAATCGTAATCCTAATCGTATTCCAGGTCATCAACGGTTGCGTAATCCAAGAGCAGTCTTAATACATTCTAATACAGGCCAGGTCATCAACAATATATCCACTTTCCAAAAAAATTAAGTCTCTCCAAAGGAGGAATCACGGCCTGCCAAAATAAAAAAGAAAAAACACTTACGAACACTCCTAACTAACTTAACTATCGCACTATAATCAAAGATAAATAATAAATTGTTCCTATCATTCACAATCACGACAAGCAAATATAAACAAAATTGTACTTACTGTTGAAATAATCAAAACACTTCCAACGCTGATAAGAAAAATATAATAATAAATTCAGCACTCAGTTACTCAGTTACTCAGCCACCTTTCCAAATCGAAGTGTTAACTCTATATGGGGTGCAGATAGCTATGTGGCGTGTTAATACATGCGTCCCCTGTTGATATACGATATCCTAGAGGTAAACCTTTAGGGTACTCGCACCAGAAGTTAGAATTCTGGGATAACCTTTAGTTTAATTATCTGGGAATATTCACTGGGAATATTCTTTGCCTACACTTACACAGAATAGTTTGGCCTATTCTTTACATATTCTCGTCTTTCCTCATACACCTGACAACAATGAGATACTTAACACTTCTTCACCCAAGGGGTTAATTACTGTACTGCAATTTGTTCAGTGTACTTTCCTCTTGGTAAGGGTAGAAGAGACTCTTTAGCTGTGGTAAGCTGCTCTTCTAGGAGAAGGACACTCCAATATTAAACCACTGTTCTCTAGTCTTGGGTAGTGCCATAGCCTCTGTACCATGGTCTTCCACTGTCTTGGGCTGGAGTTCTCTTGCTTGAGGGTACACTCAGGTACACTATTCTATCTTATTTTTTTTTTCTCTTCCTCTTGTTTTTTTTGAAATGGTGTGTTGGGCAGGCTTAATAGAAGGGCCATGGATGCCTGGTGGTTTATCAAGAGGTTGTCTTTTCCTTTTTCTGATTCTTTTTCTTCTCAAAACCATCCTTACTATCCTCCCTTCAGTTGAAGTGGCTATCCTGGAGGGTATTTAGCCTTGCATGGTGTATCGGCTCCTCCATGTTGACCAGTTTTTCCGACTCTTTACTATAGTCCATGGGTATCATCAATCACTTTGTTTATAATTCTGTACGTATTGTTTTTGTTATAATTCTTGTTAATCTAGTTTTCAAGTATGATGTCTCTTTTTTATTTCTATTAATTCTTATACTGTCTGGAGACATTGAGCGAAATCCGGGACCAGTACGTCCTAGATTTCGTCAATGTCGTCTTCTGTATTGCAATATTCGTGGTCTTCATGCAAATATCCAAGACCTTACAGTTGCGTCCAGACAGTATGATATTCTTTTGTGCTCAGAAACTTTGGTTTCTAATATGAGGCACTCATCTGAGCTCCTTATAACTGGTTTTAAGAAGCCAATAATGTTGAAACGTGATGCCATCCCTAGGGCCAGGGGAATGGCGGTGTATATTAGGACCGAGTACCCTGCTTCTCATAAGTCCTGCTATCAATGTGGATGTCATGAGATTCAGGTAATAAAAGTTTGTGGCAGGCATAACAACTTTTATTTATGTTCGATCTACCAGAATCCAGACATGGATGATTCTATCTTCGATTGTCTTCTTACCATTATGGCTAAGATACAAGAAGATGATAGAAAGGCTTCTTTTGTCTTTGTTGGTGATTTTAATGCTCACCATAGGGAGTGGTTAAGTTCTATCTCTCCTACCGATCGCCACAGTTTAAGAGCTTTAGACTTTGCCTCTGAATCAGGCTGTGAGCAAATCATAAATGAAGCTACTCACAGGTCTGGTAATTGCTTGGACCTCGTATACACTGACTCCCCTGGCGTTATAACTGGTAAGGTTGGTTCTCCAGTCGGGACATCTGATCATGCCTTGATTTCATTATTAGTGAAGACTGAGCAGCCTGTCCCTGATATATCATATTCTTGTAAAATTTATATGAAATCCCAAGCAGACTGGAATGGGATTTTACATGATCTTTTGTGCTTGAATTGGTCACAATTATATAATAGTGTAGATCCTGTTGTCCCTTTGAATGAGAATCTAGTCAACATAATTGATAGGCGTATCCCTTCTCGTGTGCTAAGGTACCGAGTGAAGGACAAACCGTGGTTCAATGATGATTGTAGACGTGCTTTTTTGGAAAAGCAGGAGGCCTATCAACTTTGGAAGGGTAACAGATCAGATTTGACCTGGAACAACTATACTCAGCTTCGAGCTTTTTCTCAGAGAGTTTATGCCTCAACTGAAAAGGAGTACAATTTAACCATAAAAGAAACACTTTCTGGTACAACTCAGGAACATAAATGGTGGTCTACCCTTAAATCTGCACTCTTTGGTGTAGATGCAACAGTTCCTCCTTTACTTAAACCAGATGGCTCAGTCACTCACTGTCCAAAGGAAAAGGCAACCCTTTTGCCTGATGTTTTTGACAGTAAACAGAGTAATGAAAAACTTGAACTTCCTCATTCCTGTTTTCCTGAGGCTAAACTAACCAGTTTAGCTTTTCTATCTCGTGAGATTAAAGCTCTGTTGATGGACCTTGATGCTTATGGAGGTGTACACCCAAATGGTATTTTCCCTTTGTTTTTTATAAAGACAGCAGATTTCTTAGCTCCAAAGTTATCTGTTATTTTGCGCAAGTTAGCAAGAAGAGGAGCTTTTAGCACTAGTTGGAGAATTGGTAATGTTACTCCTCTATGTAAATGTGTTTGTGGTAGCTCAAGTCCCACTGATTACCGCCCAATTTCAATACCTCCCATATTATCTAAAGTTTTTGAACGTCTTCTGACAAAACGTCTTAATAGGTTTGCTGAAGGTAATCATCTACTCCCTAGTTTGCAATTTGGTTTTCGTAAAGGCCTTGGAGCATGTGATGCCCTTCTTACAATCTCCAATGCTGTACAGAAATCCCTTGATTGTGGTCGGGAAGTTCGTATGATTGGCCTTGATTTTAGTGCTGACTTTGACCGTGTTAATCATGAGGCCCTTGTTTTCAAACTGAAACAGTTGGGAGTGGGTGGGTCGTTTCTTAGCATTATTATTGATTTTTTAAGTAATAGATCTCAAAGAGTTGTTGTTGATGGGCACCATAGTGATTATAGGAATGTGATATCCGGTGTTCCACAGGGTAGTGTTCTTGGCCCATTACTTTTTATACTATATACACATGACATGTGGTTTGGCCTAGAAAACAAGCTTGTTGCATATGCAGATGATGCTACTCTCTTTGCATCAATTCCATCCCCTGAATGTAGATCTAGGGTTGGTGAATCCCTTGATAGAGATTTAGCTAGAATTAGTGCATGGTGCAAATTATGGGGTATGAAGTTGAATCCTAACAAAACTCAAAGTATGATTGTAGGTAAGTCAAGGACGGTGGTTCCTCAACATCCGGATTTCAGTATTGATAATGTTTCTTTAAATATGTATGACTCTTTCAAAATTTTAGGTGTGATTCTCGACAGTAAATTTACTTTTGAGAAACATATAAGGTCTGTGTCTTCTTCAATTTCACAAAAAAATAGGCTTATTGAGAAAGTCTTTCAAGATTTTCGGTGATCAATCTATTCTGAAGAAGTGTTTTAATTCTTTCATTCTACCTTGTTTTGAGTATTGTTCTCCTGTCTGGTCTTCAGCTGCTGATTCTCATCTTAATTTGTTGGACAGAAACTTACGGTCTATTAAATTTCTTATTCCTGATCTAGATATTAATCTCTGGCACCGTCGTTCAATTAGTTCATTATGCATGTTGCATAAGATTTTTCACAACTCTGACCATCCTTTACATTCAGATCTCCCTGGACAATTCTATCCTGTTCGTAATACTAGGCAGGCAGTTAATTCTAATAGCCAGGCCTTCTCCATCACGAGGCTCAATACTACGCAGTACTCTAGAAGTTTTATTCCAGCTGTGACCAAGTTGTGGAATGATCTTCCTAATCGGGTGGTTGAATCAGTAGAACTTCAAAAGTTCAAAGTTGGAGCAAATGCTTTTTTGTTGACCAGGCGGACATAGTCTTTTTATAGTTTATTTATGACATATTTGTTTTTGATGTTGTTGATAGTTTATTATATGACATGTCTGTTTTGACGTTGTTTCTTATTTTAGAATGATTTATTGTTAATTTATTCTCTTCATTTATTTATTTCCTTATTTCCTTTCCTCACTGGGCTATTTTTCCCTGTTGGAACCCCTGGGCTTATAGCATCTTGCTTTTCCAACTAGGGTTGTAGCTTGGATAGTAATAATAATAATAATAATAATAGGAAGCTACTGAAGGAACCTTCCATCAGGACGACATGACTATCTCACCCAAAAGTAGATTTTTCGCTTCACTTAAAATCCGTTATATATATATATATATATATATATATATATATATATATATATATATATATATATATATATATATATATATATATATATATATATATATATATATATATATATATATATATATATATATATATATATATATATATATATATATATATATATATATATATATATGTGTGTGTGTGTGTGTGTGTGTGTGTGTGTGTGTGTCTATGTATATACATTTAAATTGGATATGTACATGTAGGGTATATATATATATATATATATATATATATATATATATATATATATATATATATATATATATATATATATATATATATATATATATATATATATATATATATATACACATTATTATTATTATTATTATTATTATTATTATTAGTCAAGCTACAACCGTAGTTGGAACAGCAAGATGCTATAAGTCCAAGGACTCCAAGGGAAAAAGTAGCCCAGTGAGGAAAGGAAATAAGAAAATAAGTAAATGATTAGAACAAATAAACAATAAATCATTCTAAAAACAGTAACAACATCAGAACAGATATGTCATTTATAAATTACAAAAGACTTATGTCAGCCAATTCAACATAAAATCATTTGCAGCAATTTGAAGCTTTTTAAGTTTTACTGATTCAATTACCCGATTAAGAAGATCATTCCACGACTTGGTCACAGCTGGAATGAAACTTCTAGAATAATGTGTAGTATTGAGCATCATGATGGAGAAGGCCTGGTTATTAGAATTAACTTCCTGCTTAGTGAAACGAACTGGATGGAATTGTCCAGGAAGATCTGAATGTAAAGGATGGTCAAAATTATGAGAAATCTTATGCAACCTACTTAATGAACTAATTCAACGACAGTGCCAAAGATTAATATCTAGATCAGGCGTAAGAATTTTAATAGACAGTAAATTAAGATGAGAATTAGGAGCTGAAGACCAGACAAGGTAGAATCAAAGAATTAAAACACTTCTTCAGGATAGATTGATCACCGAAAATCTTGAAAAACTCTTTCAATAAGCCATTTTTTGTGCAATTGAAGAAGACACAGACCCAATGTGTTTCTCAAAAGTACATTTACTGTTGAGAATCACACTGAAATTTCAATAGTCATATAGAGTTAAAGAAACCTTATCAATACTATGACTCGGATGTTGAGGATCCACTGTCCTTGACCTACTTACAATCATACTTTGAGTTTTGTTAGGATTCAACTCCGTACCTCATAATTTGCACCATGCACTAATTTGAGCTAGATCTATATTAAGGGATTAAGCAACCCCAGATCTACATTCAGGGGATTAAATTGATGCAAAGAGAGTTACATCATCTGCATATGCAGATATCACATCCCTATACTCACTATGGCGTCCATCAACAACAACTCATTGAGATCTATTACTTAAAAAGTCAATAATAATGCTAAGAAGAGACCCACCCACTCCCAACTGCTTGAGTTTGAAAACAAGGGTCACATGATTAACACGGTCAAAGGCAGCACTAAAATCAAGGCCAAACATACAAACTTCCTGACCTCAATCAATGGATTTCTGTACAGCACTGGAGATTGTATGAAGGGAATCACATGCTCCAAGGCCTTTAAGAAAACCAAATTGCAAACTAGGGAATAGATGATTAACTTCAGCAAACCTATTAAGACGTTTTGCCAGAAGACGTTCAAAGACTGTAGATAATATGGTAGTTATGGAAATTGTGCGGTATTCAGTGGGACTTGAGCTATCACAAATACATTTATATAGTGGAGTAATATTACCAATTCTTCAAGTAGTGCTAAAAGCTCCTCTTCTTGCTAACTTGCTCAAAATAACAGATAACTTTGGAGCTAAGAAATCTGGTGTCTTTATAAAAAACCAAGGAAAAATACCATTTGGGTCTACACCTCCATAAGCATCAAGGTCCATCAACAGAGCTTTGATTTCATGAGATTGAAAAGCTAAAATAGTTAGATTAGTCTAGGAAAACGGAATGGGGAAGTTCAAGTTTTTCATTACTCTCTTTACTGTCAAAAAAAAGCATCCAAAAAAGGGTTACCTTTTCCCTTGGACAGTGATTGACTGAGCCATCTGGTTTAAGTAAAGGAAGGACTGTTGCATCTACACCAAAGAGTGCAGATTTAAGGGTATCCCAACAGAAAGGGTTCCCTTTATGGTTAAATTGTATTCCTGTTCAGTTGAAGCATAAACTCTCTGAGCAAAAACTCTAAGCCGAGTATAGTTATTCCCGGTCAAATCTGATCTATTACCTTTCCAATGACGATAGTCCTCCAGCTTCTCCAAATAAGCATGTTTATATTCATCAATGAGCCACGTTTCGTCCTCCACTCGGTACCTTAGCACACGAGAAGGGGTACTCCTATCAATTATATTGACTAGATTCTCATTCAAAGGGACAGCAGGATCAGCAACGCTACATAACTGTAACCAATTCAAGCACAAAAGATCATGAAAAATCCCATTGCAGTCTGCTTGAGATTTCATCTGAATTTTACAAAAGTATGATACATCAGGGACAGGCTGC
This sequence comes from Palaemon carinicauda, assembly GCF_036898095.1. NCBI lineage: Eukaryota > Metazoa > Arthropoda > Malacostraca > Decapoda > Palaemonidae > Palaemon > Palaemon carinicauda. The sequence goes on along the minus strand of NC_090736.1, from coordinate 55,269,573 downwards.
TCAGTCTTCACTACTAATGAAATGAAGGCATTTTCAGATATCCAGACTGGAGAACCAACCTTACTTGTTATAACGCCAGGGGAGTCAGTGTACACGAGGTCCAAGCAATAACCAGACCTTGAGTAGCTTCACCTATGATTTGCTCACAGCCTGATTCAGAGGCAAAGTCTAAAGCTCTTAAACTGTGGCGATCGGTAGGAGAGATGGTACTTAACCACTCCCTATGGTGAGCATTGATATCACCAACAAAGACAAAAGAAGCCTTTCTATCATCTTCTTGTATCTTAGCCATAATGGTAAGAAGACAATCGAAGATAGAGTTATCTGGATTCCGGTAGATCGAACACAAATAAAAGTTGTTATGCCGGCCACAAATTTTTATTACATGAATCTCGTGACATACACGTTCATAGCAGGAGTTGTGAGTAGCAGGGTACTCATTTCTAATATACACCGTCAATCCCTAAGGATGGCATCATGTTTCAACATTATTGACTTCTTAAAACCAATTATAAGGATCTCATATGAGTGCCTCATATTAGAAACCAAAGTTTCTGAGCACAAAAGAATATCATATTGTTTGGACGCAACTGTAAGATGTTGAATATTGCCGTGAAGACCACGAATATTGCAATACAGAAGATGACATTTAACGAAATCTAGGACGTATTGGTGCCTGATTTCGCTCAATGTCTCCAGAGAGCATAAGAATTAATGGTAATGAAAAAGACATCATACTTAAAACTAGATTCACAAGAATTATAACAAAAACAATATGTACAGAAATATAAATAAAGTAATTGATGAAACCCATAAACTATAGAATAAAAAGTCATAAAAACTGGTCAACATGGAGTAGCTTATACAACATGCAAGGCTAAATACCCTCCAGGATAGCCATCTCAACTGAAGGGAGGATAGTACGGATGGTTTTTAGAAGAAAAAGAATCAGATAATAAAAAGACAACCTCTTGATAAACCATCAATGGTCCGTTTATTAAGCCTGCCCAACACACCATTAAAAAATAAGCAAGATGAAGAAAAGAAAAAATAAAATATAAGATAGAATAGTGTGCCCGAGTGTACCCTCAAGCAAGAGAACTCTAACCCAAGAAAGTGGAAAACCATGGTACAGGGGCTATGGCACTACCCAAGACTAGAGAACAATGGTTTAATTTTGGAGTGTCCTCATCCTAGAAGAGCTGCTTACAATAGCTAAAGGGTCTCTTCTTTCCCTTACCAAGAGGAAAGTACACTGAACAATTACAGTGCAGTAATTAATTCTTTGGGTGAAGAAGTGTTTGGTAATCTTATTGTTTTCAGTTGTATGAGAGAAGACGACAATCTGTAAAGAATAGGCCAGACTATTCGGTGTATGTGTAGGCAAAGAAAAAATAAGCCGTAACCAGAGAGAAGGATCCAGTGCATTACTATCTGGCCAGTCAAAGGATCCAGTAACTCTCTAGAGGTAATATCTCAAATGGCGACTGGTGCCCGGTCCAAGCTACTATTCCTGCAAGGGAAGGGTATGAGACCCACAGCCTCGTGCACTGATCCACACGTGATTTGTTTGTTGGATTCTTCTCTCTGCTAATAGAGAGACTGATCAAAGTATTTCTTACCTTTTCTCCTAAGCTGGTTCATCCCGCACCGTCGTGGGTGTGTCTCTCCTCCAAACAGCTAGGGAGTGTTTTAGCAGAAACTCTAAGAGGATACAGTAACGAGGGTTAATTTTTTGTTCATTCTTATTTAGACTGTCAAGTTGCCACTTCCAGTTAATAGCTTTTTCTATTCAGACATATTCATGTTTATAACTAAAATTGCAATATATACACATAAACATGAATGACTTATATTACATTAGAAATTTTCAAAATCACCTATATTACACAAAACTTCAAATACATAATATACGAATATTCACCACCTCCATTGCATAAGGTGACATCTACGAGTATATTACGGACCCCTCCCTTTGCATGTTGTATTCACATTCAACACAGAGATTATAGTTGTAATAACAACCCCACTTTGGTTGTTTTCTGATAGAAGCACCTCCGGATCTACGTATTGCTCTCTTTTCTCTTTTAGTAATAACGCTTTTCTGAAGCTTTACGAAGATGCGTGCCACGATCCCACAGCTTCAGTATTCCTCTCAACTGGAAGCAGCTTGCTCGTTATGCCATCAACATTATCTTCATCACAGTTGTTGAATGTGTTTTTCACAACTGACTTTTTCTTTTCAATACTGGAGTTACTGACTTTTTCTTTTCAATACTGGAGTTAATGTGGTTTTCCATATTCAATTCCGATCAGTCATCCTTATTATTATTATTATTATTATTATTATTATTATTATTATTATTATTATTATTATTATTATTATTATTATTATTATTATTATTGTACATGGGAGATTCAGATAATGTTCCGGGGCAAGGAGCAGATGTCCCCACGATTCTTTTCCTGGAATATATTTGAGTTTCTTTGGAGATATTTTTAAGTGCCTTTCTTCGTCGTGTTTTCTTTACAATGTCTTCCTGTTTTTCTATTATAGATAGAGAGGTCTTTTTTGACATACCTGGCCATTTGTTTAATGTCTTTTTTTTTCTTTTTTTTCCTACCTGGCCCTTCATTTTGGGATTTTCTGGCCTACCTGGGCCTCTATTTTGGGTCTTTTTTGGCCTACCTGGGCCTTTATTTCCTACCGCTTTTGGCCTTCCAGGTACTTCATTTGGTGTCTTTCTTGGTCTAACTAGGACTTTATTTTGGGTCTCTTTTGGCCTACCTGGCCCTTTATTTCGTACCGCTTTTGGCCTTCCAGGCCCTTCATTTGGTGTCTTTCTTGGTCTACCTGGGACTTTATTTTGGGTCAATTTAGGCTACCTGGGCCTTTATTTCCTACCGCTTTTGGCCTTCCAGGCCCTACATTTGGTGTCTTTCTTGGTCTACCTGGGACTTTATTTTGGGTCTTTTTTAGCCTACCTGGGCCTTTATTTTCTACCGCTTTTGGCCTTCCAGGCCCTTCATTTGGTGTCTTTCTTGGTCTACCTGGGACTTTATTTTGGGTCTTTTTTGGCTTACCTGGTTCTATATTTTGTACTATTTTCATCCTTCGTGTGCCTTTTCTATCTTTCTAGACCTCCCAGGTCCATTCCTTTAAGTAAACTTTCTTGGCCTCCCAGGGGTCTTTTTGTGTCCTACACGGGTTTCTTTTGATTTTATCTTCCCATCATATTCCTCTACTTTAGATATAAGGAATTTTTGTGGCCTTTGAGGGCATTTCTTTTGTAACTTTGGTCTTCCAGGAACCCTTTTGCCACCTGCATAAGTTTTCTTTGATTTTCTTTCTCCATCATATCCTGTTTTAGGTGTTCCACAGCCCTTTTTTGCAGATATTTCGGACTTTCTAGGCCTACCTGGGCCTCTATTTGGGAATTTTTAGGCCTACCTAGGCTTCTATTTTGGGAATATTTTGGTCTACCTGGGCATCTATTTGGATTTTTTTTGTCGTACCTGGGCTCATAGAGACGGCATCCAAGCTTATCAAGAATGACATTAAAGGTATCCTGACAAGTGCAGAATATTACCTGTCCAAGAATGATCTTGAACAGGATTCGATTCTTGAATATGTTCCTCAAATATTGTTGATCTTTCTCTGGAAGATATTTGCAGGTAGAGACAATGATTTGAAACTTGCATAAGTTGGTCAAGCGATAATGCAGGCTGCTAAACCCAGAGTTCTCCTTGCACCTTTGCAGTTTGGTTAAGCAGTGGAAATGCATGACCAATTTGGATCGAGGTTCTTAATTGACACTGAATAAGCATGGCTTCTCTTCATCTTACTCGGAAGTCCAGAAATTTGAAAGAAGTGCTGCACTTTTTCATAGCGCTGAAACTGTCTCCCCTGTTGAAACTGAATTTGTGCAGTTCGTAGCTGATAATGTGGACCATAATGTAAGGAGTATTGATGGACTCAACACATTCCACAGTATGGGCATCATAGCATCTTTTATGCCCGGGAAGGTTAAAGCAAAACCAGTTCCAAGGATTGAGGTCCTTTCAGAAAATATGATAAGGTTTGGAAGGATCAACATCAAGTACCTAGATTCACAGCACACCATCAACCCACCAGTGAGATTTAAAGAGTTCCAGGCCAAGAAAGTTGTCAATTCCACTGCTAATGTTGACATCCTTTGGAAGGTTTCACTAATTTTACATCCGTCCAGACCCGCATGGTCAGGCCTTATGCAGTCAGTACAGAAAGGAACATATTCTGGGAAATCAGCCACAGTTTTTTTTGCCAATGATCGACATGGACCCTGGTAACTTAACCTGTTTGTACTCAATGTTATGTTACATTAGTGATTTAGACGAAAAAAAAAAAAAAAAAAAAAAAAAAAAACATTACACCAATTTCAACATTCGTTCAGCCACTTTGGTACAAAGCAATGATGATAGTCAAGTCACAGCCTAGTTCCAGTCCCTTGAAATCATTTGTCTTGCGACTTGGTGGGCTCCATACACAGATGAGCTTGCTGGGGTCAATTGGTCATTTGATGACAGGTTCTGGATTGCAAGAACTTTTTGAACTTGTGTATGCTGAAAACTCAGTCAAGCACATGCTAAGTGGCAAAGCAATTGCAAGAGCCATTCGTGATCACTTCTTAGCTGATGCTGCTCTCAGAGGAATTTTGTTAGTGAAAGCCTATGATTTGCCAGTTTCACATGTCACTGAGGATGATCAACCCAACACTGATGCAGAAGAGTCATTTCCTCAAAATGAAGACCTGAAGGGAGCTCAGGGGCTTTTGAAAGGTCTCCTTGATGGGTCTAAGACATTGGATAATGTTCTGTCATCAGAGTCTGTGACCAGGATTGCCCAGAAAGTCAACCATGTGAAGGATGCGATAGTTAACCAGCAAACAGCAAAATTGTGGATTCAATTCCTTGATATGGTGAAGATCCTGCAATTGTTTATCAAGGCAGAGCGCACCGGGAACTGGGAATTGCATCTTGAAGCTGTAAAGAAAATGCTGCTAATATTCCCTGCAGCAGGACACATCCTATATGCAAAGTCGGCCTACTTGTACTTGCAGCAACTGGAGGGACTGCCGAAAAGCCATCATGAAGTGTACCAGAAATTTTCTGAAGGATTCCATGTGATTAGACAGAATAATCGCTACTGGGCTGGCTTGTCGACGTATTTAATTATTGAGCAGGTGGTAATGAGAAGCATGAAGACATCTGGAGGTCTTACTCATGGCAGAGGAAATGACAAAATTCAATGATTGGTTTGGACGCTATCACTGCCAGCATTCGCTGAAATCAAGTTTACAATGCAAGAACTAGCGGACATTCCTTATGGCAATAGTGACCAGCAGCAGGAGGCTACTTCAGCAACAAAAGAGCGTGAGATGTGAGAGATTCATGGAAGCTCCTTGTGTTTCTCCAGACATATGACCCTTTCACAGTAGATCTGTCCATTCACAGCATTTCAAGTGCAGTAACTGGAGACAAAATGTTGAATGTGGACAAAGCAAACTCCATAGGAGAGGCAATCATAGCTTCAATTCTTGGAGAAAATTTCCACAAGTACACTTTTAAAAGAAAGGATCAGGCAATTACACTTGGGTCAAAAGTTTCGCTCAGCAAAGATGAAGCAGTTGAGACTGATCCACAACTCCTATTCCAGAGACTGTGTGGGCTATCTACCAATGAACCCTCAACTCAGCATCAGCACGAACATTTCCAGTATGAGATTTGTGGTTACCCACCTGCACATTTTTATTCTTTCGGACTACTGCGAGAGGCAAAAAAAAACCCGCTTTGCCAGACACAATATGGGAACTGACTTCCCCTGTACAATCAGGACCACAGTCTTCAGATCCACAGTATCTCTTAGATGGTGGAGCACTACTTCAATGCCTCCCATGGCAAAAAGGTCACACATTTGATGAGATCTGTGCCCCATACTGTAGATATGCCACAACTTGATATTGAAAAGCGTGCTTTGTCTTTGATGGGTATGAAAGTGGTCCATCCATTAAAGACGCGACTCACCGATGCTGAGCAGGGGGTTCTGCTGGTGTTAATGTGACACTGACCCCTTCAATGGTGTTCAAATTAAAAAAGGATGTTTTTCTAGCTAATCAAGAAAACAAACAGTTGTTCATCAAATTACTGGGAAAGAGTTTGGAGGAAGCAGGTTGTAAAGTAGTCCATGCATTTGGAGGCACTGATGTATTCATTGTGAAAACTGCTCTAGAAATGGCACAGATAGGAGAAACCATTGTGATAGCAGATGACACTGACCTATTGGTCCTTCTATGTTAACATGACAATAGAGATGATGGTTATAACATCTACTTCACGCCACAGCCAAAGGCTAGTGCAAAAAGTGGGAAAGTCTGGAACATCAAAGAGATGAGGAAATCTTTGGAAGCTGTGGTCTGTTCCAACATTCTTTTCATCCATGAACTACTGAGTTCTGATTCTACATCCAGTGTTCATGGAATTGGGAAGGCAGCGTCCCTTCGAAAGGTGATGAACAATAGAAACTTCCTCAAACTGGCAGAAGTGTTTGGCAAGGATAGCAGTGCAGAATAGGTTATTGAAGTTTGGGAGAAGGCTTTATTGTGCCTGTATAATGGTAATGATGGGGAAAACATCAATAATCTCCGACTGAGGCACTTTAAGGAAAAGGTTGCAAAAAGCTCAAAGTATGTTGAGGCCAAATCATTGCCACCAGCAAGTGTAGCTACAAAATTCCACAGCCTTCGAGTTTACTTCCAAATTCAGTATTGGAAAGGTAGAAACCAGCTAAAACCTTACGAGTTGGGATGGAAACTTTCAGATGGTAAATTACAACCAATCAAGACTGACTTGCCAGCTGGTCCTGTAAATTTGTTGGCTATAATTAGGTGTAACTGTACTTCAGGGTATACTACAGCAAGATGCAGTTGCATGAAACATGGGACTATCGAATAATTCACTGAATAAGAAAGTGTTCAGTTTTCTCTTGAAAGACTTAATATTTTCAATTATTCGAATGTCTCGTGGAAGCGTCTCGTGGAAGCTTATTGTATGGTCTCGGGGCCGCATATATAAAGGCTCTTGAGCTTACAGTAGACATGCATCTAGGTTCTAATAGTTTGAAACCATCTGTAAGTATTCTCTTGTGAGGATGATTTGTTGGTTGCACAATATATAGCCACTCTCTTAGATATTTTGGACGACTGGTTCTGATAACTTGATGGGCTATTGTCCATATCTGAAAATCAATTCTTAACCTTTATCTCTATAATTATCTGCAGGTTCTGCATAAATGTGTAACTTTGTACTTATATTACCACGATGAAATTAAGGTTTCAATCATTAACGATAACTTCATAATATCGTTTTAAACGAATCTATGGCTAAGACTGTCATATCTCTTATCGCCCTTCTATGGCACATGCAATGATTTCACGTTCTTATCTCGTTTTCCACGTGATAATTTCATACAAAAAGAGAATACAATTTATCACCATGTTGAAAGTTATTTTTTTTATCAGTTTTCTATGGATATTTTGTATGAATTTATGTTAAAAGTGCAAGTTAGAATTACATTTATTTGATCTATATCAGTTTTCTGGGGATTTTAATCATTAAGTCATGTTAAAAGTACATGCTAAAAATACATTTATGTTATCTCCTCTAGTTTTCGGAAGAAAATTTTATTTATTTATTGGAAGCGATGAAATATATCATTAAGGCTAAAGTAACTAATTTCTCTCGGCCTTTATTTGCTCAGATTTTTCCTGCATCATCGAGAGCAACAAATCGGCTTCAAATGTGAACTTCTGAAAGAGGAAATCAGAGGTTTATGTTGATCAGGAAGAGATATTCAAATGAGTGGCATTAAAATAACGTCAAATTAATTCAATCCTTCCAAGAAAAATTTTTTCCTTTACGTTAGAGTTTAAAAGTGATAGAAGTTTTGTGATGAATTCCTTTCTGAAATCTGAAAAATTAAATGGGAATGTGATACTAAACCAATGAATCATGTGAAGACTATGATAAAGAAATTGAAGTGGAGTAATACGTTTCATATTTCTATAAAATGTTAGAATAAAGATTATAATGAGTTTTTAACCGTTACCAGTGTTATTATATTTTGAACATGTCAGTGTGGATAGCAAAGCTCGTTAGTCCTGGTGGTCCTCTGTTTTTTTAATAGAGCCAGAAAAATATTCTCTCCCTGAGGCACATCTATCAGCGAACTACATCATTACGATCATAAACTTGCGATGCTCATTTGTTTCCGGAATCTTTTATGTACGTTTTTCATTACATTTTATCCTTACCTTTTCTTGGTATCTTATTCTTTATACTTTTTCCTTAATTTTACTTCTACGTACGATCTCTCTCTCTCTCTCTCTCTCTCTCTCTCTCTCTCTCTCTCTCTCTAGATATATATATATATATATATATATATATATATATATATATATATATATATATATATATATATATATATATATATATATATATATATATATATATATATATATGTATTTATATATATACACACACACACACACACACACACACACACATATATATATATATATATATATATATATATATATATATATATATATATATATATATATATATACATAATTACAGTGGTGTTATTAATATCACCCCATATATCAATGAATAAGTGTCTGGGTATATATATATATATATATATATATATATATATATATATATATATATATATATATATATATATATATATATATGTGTGTGTATATATATACATATATATATATATATATATATATATATATATATATATATATATATATATATATATATATATATACATATATATATATATATATATATATATATATATGTATATATATATATATATATATATATATATATATATATATATATATATATATATATATATATATATATATGTATACATATATATTTCCGGTCCCGCTCTGCTCTCCCCGTCCCTCGAGTATCGGGGAGAGGGAGTAGTCATTCCTTTATGTGCATATGTATGAATATCCGTCTGAATATTTAACCGTCTTTTTGACGGATCACATAAACTAGTATAGTAAACATATGTATGTGTGTGCGTATCAAGAAAGTACTTCTATAGTATCATGAGGCGTTGGCACCTCATCAAAGTTTCTGGATTTCAAGAACCTCAGAAATTCAATCTGGGCCGAAAGTTTTTGAGCACCAAATGGTGCTAGACTCTTCGGCATATGACGAATTTGCACTGCCCCCCACCCCCACCCCACCCCACCCCACCCTCACCCCCAGAAGAGTCTGGATGGACGTGCGGCTTTAGAAAGTTCCCGTCGTTATTTATGCACATAATTTTTATTTCGATTTTTATCATTGAATACTAGTTTGGTTTGTCTCAATTGTGGAACGAAAAAAATAATCGTGGAGAAATCCAAGACTTGTTTGCATTTGTAAAATCCCGGTGGCGTTAACCATGGTCGATAGTAATCTTTGTATTGGCATTGAATTACCAGAGGAAAAGCGAAATATTTTCCTTTGTAATGATATAATCTAGTTTTTTGTGTATTTATTATTTGCTTGGAGTATTTATGATGAATTTAGTTATAAAATTTCTACTATGCCAAAAATTATGGCAAAAGTCATTACTTTCTTCAAAATTTAGCATATGAATTTTTATCTTTAGATAAAGTCTTGATAGTTATGTAGCGAAGGTCGAAATATGTACGTCAGTAAGTGGTATTAAGTTCATATCATTAACTTGTCAATATATCATTGTAACTTTTGGAAACTACGCAATAGAAATAACACAATAAATTTGATAGAAATAAGATTGTTATTTGCATCACTTTTTTATGTTACAGGTTTCCTTATCATCCTCATTCATTTGTTACTAAATATTAGTATTAATATTATTATTAATATTTCTAGTCAAGTTACAACCCTAGTTGGAAAGGTCCCACCTGAGAAATAGTCCAATGAGGAAAGGAAATAAATGAACGGATAGAATAATGTGCCTGAGTGTATCCTCAAGCAAGAGAACTCTATGCCAAGACAGTGGAAGACTATAGTACGGAGGCTACGGCACTATCTAAGAGTAGAGAACAATGGTTTGATTTTGGAGTGTCCTTCCCAAAGAAGAGTTCAGACATGTCTTTATTCATGTCTGGGGTTTGGCCAGTTTTTAGTTTGAGTAGACCAAGAGGAGCCATCGGGGTTTCTGGCGGGTCAACATTTGTCCTGAGAGTACAGTAGTAGATTCTTCTTTCAGAGACCAACCGTGTGGTGTTGGGTCTAGTGCTGGTGGTGTGCATTCCATAGCAATTCCAGATTGCCAACTGAAGATGGCTCGAGCAACATTTTACGCGAGGACCTCTGTAGTAGGAGGCATAACAGGGATAACAGTCAAAACATGGGCATAATGCTTGCATACATTGAACAGCATCTTAATAGACTTGAATGATATCAGGGATAAAGAACCCCCAATCAGCTCAAATTCACCACAAAGAACAAATGGCAGGTCGAAACTGATGAAAAAATCAAGGAAAGTGCTTTGTGACAAACTGCAGGTGTGCATAGATCTCCTTGATCCACAGAAACATAAAGGACTTCTGAACGTTGTCACCATGGAAATTGCCTCATGCAGCATTTAATGTGTACAATTATGCAGTACAAGAAGCCAAGAAGCAGATGGTGTTATTTAAAAGAAACTGGCCTGCTGGATTTCACGCCACAATTCCAAAGGTAGGAACCACTACGTTGGAGACGGAAAAGCACATCAGAGTAGTAGATACGAATGTGTTTAATCCGGAGTTAGTATATACAAGACCTATGGGATTGCAGACGAGCACTCGCCATTGGATACAGATAAACTCATGAACTATGATTTGGCACCATTCCCCACATAATTGCTTGACAAAACTGAAAATATACGTGATGCTAGATTCAAGTCCAGTCTGATGAATGCATTAAAAATCGAGAAATCAAGCAGATTGGCTGAAAATGTCGCACATGTTGAGTTCTTACATGGATGAACTCTTTTCTGGGTTGTACCATGGCCGACACCAGGTACTACACAAGACTGCCTGGGTTGCTTCCGCACATACCATTGCAATCATATGGCGAAATGTGACGTCCATTTAGTGTTTGACTGGTGAGTAAATGTTACATGAAACATAGAAGGAAAATATGTTGTGGTGCCATTTTTTTTTATACATTCATAGCTGTAGGTTGTAGTAAATTTTTTATGGAAGATGCCTTGTTTGCGTTCTGTTTTGCAGATCTTGTGTTTTCTTATTTGCATTTGCAGATACGTAGTGGATAGTAATATGGAAGCTACCCGTCGCATCTGTGAGAAGGGAGTTAGCAGACATACTCTACAATAGTTCTCGACTGCCACCAGAAAAAGTGATGCTTACCACGACTAAAAACAAAATGCGGACTCATACACTAGTGATTTTCCTGTAGTGATCCCGTTCCAGTAGAGATCATAAAATGCTATGTTTGTAAATGCCATGATCTTGCTATAACACTTTAGGAAGCTGATAGAAAATTATTCAACCAGTCACACGTGTTGAGACAGGTACTGTTCTGGTGATTGCAGATGACAGATATATTTGTCTTGCTGCTGCACTTCTGCCATCTTGGTAATATCTCGTGTAATGTCTTAATGGTCACACCGATCCCAGGACGTACTGTGCTAGACATTAATGCATCAATAGAGAAACAGAACTGTTTTGCCAAACTTGCTGACCGCTCAGTGGCTCTCAAGCTCTAAAGCTGTGGTATCACATTCTGTAATTGAGAGTGGCATGGCACTTGAAAGTTCTGAAATCTGCAACATACAGACTAGACTTGTAGGGAAACACTGGTGACTAAGTAGAGGTTTCAAATATGGTGGAATAAACAACACAAGTTATGCTAGCTTGCTATGGACAGTTCAACTTAAAATCAATGACAGGGGCACAGAAAAATCTGTGGTCATGCAAAGTTGGCAGAAACAATGCTAGTGCACTGATGCTCTGTTCCCTACCTCCTACTAATGAGGCCTTCGCGTAAAATGTTGCTCGAGCTCATCTTCAGTTTGCAATCAGGAACTGCTTTGGAACGCACACCACCAGCACTACCCAACACCACATGGATAGTCTCTGAAAGAAGCATCTACTACTGTACTCTCAGGCCAGCTGCTGTTCTGCCAGAAACCCCGATGGCTCCTCTTAGTCTACTCAAACGCACACGATGTTC
>NC_090736.1:55217291-55252291 GCF_036898095.1 Palaemon carinicauda | reverse complement strand
ATTGGCGGCAAATTGTTGGTGGGGAAATATTGGCGGCGAATTGTTCCTAGCAAAATGCTGGCAGCGAATTGTTGATGGGGAAATATTGGCGGCGAATTGTTGGCGGGGAAATATTGGAGGCAAATCGTTGGTGGTGAATTGTTGGCGGGAAAATACTGGAGGCGAATCGTTGGTGGCAAAATGTTGGCATCGAATTGTTGGTGGGGAAATATTGGGGGTGCATTGTTGGTGGGTAAATATTGGCGCCTAATTGTTGGTGGGGAAATATTGGGGGCGAATTCTTGGTGGGGAAATATTGGGGGCAAATTGTTGATGGGGAAATATTGGCAGCAAATTGTTGGTGAGGAATATTGGAGGAGAATTTTTGGCAGCGAATTGTTGGTGGGGAAATATTGGCGGCGAATTGTTGGTGGGGAAATATTGGCGGCGAATTGTTGGTGGGGAAATTTTGGTGGCGAATTGTTGGTGGATAAATATTGGCGGTGAATTGTTGGTGGGGAAATGTTGGCGGCGAATTGTTGGTGGGGAAATATTGGTGGCGAATTGTTGGTGGGGAAATATTGGTGGCGAATTGCTGGTGGGTAAATATTGGCGGCGAATTGTTCGTGTGGATATATTGGCGGCGTATTGTTAGTGGGGAAATATTAGTGGCGAATTGTTGGTGGGGAAATATTGGCGGTGAATTGTTGATGGGGAAATATTGGTAGCGAATTGTTGGTCGGGAAATATTGGCGGTGAATTGTTGATGGCGAAATGTTGGCTGTGAATGGTTGGTGGGGAAATATTGGGGGCGAATTGTTAGTGGGGAAATATTGGTGGCGAATTGTTGGTGGAGAAATATTGGCGGTGAATTGTTGGTTGGGAAATATTGGCGGCAAATTGTTGGTGGGGAAATATTGGCGGCGAATTGTTCCTAGCAAACTGTTGGCAGCGAATTGTTGATGGGGAAATATTGGTGGCAAATTTTTGGCGGGGAAATATGGGCGGCAAATTGTTGGTGTAGAAATATTGGCGGCGAATTGTTAGCGGGAAAATATTTGAGGCGAATCGTTGTTGGTGATTTATTGGCGGGGAAATACTGGAGGCGAATCGTTGGTGGCGAAATGTTGGCGGCGAATTGTTGGTGGGGAAATATTGGCGGCGAATTGTTGGTGGGGAAATATTGGCAGCGAATTGTTGGTGGGGAAATATTAGCGGGGAATTGTTGGTGAGGAAAGAGTGGTGGCCAATTTTTGGTGAGGAAATATTGAGGGCGAATTGTTGGTGGGGGAATTATGGCGGCGAATTGTTGGTGGCGAAATGTTGGCGGCGAATTGTTGGAGGTTATTTGCCCTATACCCACTTTGAACATAGTCATAAAACATTAATAGGTTTGATACACACATCATCATCATCATCTTCTCCTACTCCTATTGACATAAAGGGCCTCGGTTAGACTTCGCCAGTCGTCTATATCTTAACTTCTTAAATCAATACATCTCTATTCTTCATCCCTTACTTTATACTTCATAGTCCTCAACCATATAGGTCTGGGTCTTTCACCTTTTCTAGTGCCATGTGGATCCCAGTTGAAAGTTTGGTGAGCTAATCTTTCTTGGAGAGTGTGATAAACATGACCAAACCATCTCCACTTAACCCTCTCCATAATCTCATCCACATATGGCACTTGAGTAATCTCTCTTCGTTTCATTTCTTTATGCACGCACAAAATTCTATTTCATTTGTGCCTTTTATCAATTTGGTCTCCGTGGAAATACACTTTATGTCAACAACATACCTGAACCTCATTTTCTTCAAGAAAATATAAAAACAAGTCTCGAGGTGTTGCATTTACTATAACAAAATTTTGAAAGAAACATCTCATCTTCCATTAAAAATTCACGGTTCTGTGCACATCTTCATCGATCCTATTAATGTTTATTTTTAAAGGGCCTATCGTGTCTGCTGGCTCAGGTATCAAGTAAGAATCCTATAGAAACGGAAATGCAGGTTAAATTTCACAACCAGAGAATCACTATAGATACTTTATTTATATTATTCTATTGATCCATTAAGTCTACGCTGTTGCTGATTTTGTCATTAGACATAGTATAATCCAACGGGTAAGAATATCCATTGCATATCTTATAAAGCTGTAACAAGCAATGCTGATAATTGACATCACAGAAAAATATTTTGTTAAGATGTAACAAGCAATTCCAATAATTGGCATCACATAGAAATAATTTGTTAAGACGTAACAAGCAATTCCACTAATTGACATCACATAAAAATATTTTGTTAGGATGTAACAAGCAATTGTGCTAATTGGCATCGTAGAAAAAGAATACTTTGCTAAGATGAAACAAGCAACTCTGATAATTGGCCCCAGATTTACATATTTTGTTAAGCTGCAACAAGCAATTCTGATAATTGGCATCACAGAAAAATATTTTGTGAATCTGTAACAATCTATTCTGATAATTGGCATCACAGAAAAATATTTTAAGCTGTAAAAAGCAATTCTGATAATTGGCCTCACATAAAAATATTTTGTTAAGCTGTAACAAGCAATTCTGATAATTGACATCACAGGAAAACATTGAGTGAAGCTGTAACAATCTATTCTGATAATTGGCATCACAGAAAAATATTTTAAGCTGTAAGAAGCAATTCTGATAATTAGCCTCACATAAAAAATATTTTGTTAAGCTGTAAGAAGCTATTCTGATAATTGGCATCACATAGAAATATTGTTATGCTGTAACAAGTAATTCTGATAATTGGCATCACAAAAAAATATTTTGTGAAGTTGTTACAAGTAATTCTGATAATTGGCATCACAGAAAAATATTGTTATGCTGTAACAAGAAATTCTGATAATTGGCATCACAGAAAACTATTTTGTTAAGCTGTAACAAGTAATTCTGATAATTGGCATCTCAAAATTTTTTTTTTTTTTTATGCTGTAACAAGCAATTTGGATATTTGGCATAACAGGAAAATAGTTTGTTAAGCTGTATCAAGTAATTCTGATAACTGGCATCTCAGAAAAATATTTTTTTAACCTGTAGCTACCAGTTCTGGTAATTGACATCACAGAAAAATATTTTAAGGTGTAACAAGCAATTCTGATATTTTACATCACAGAAAAGATATTTTGTGAATGCGTAAAAAGCAATACTGATAATTAGCATTGTAGATTTTTTTTTTTTTAATTATCATTTCTGTCCACTTGAATATGGTAAAGTTACTAAGGTCGTATAAATCATTTATATCAGTCATTGGTTCCCATTAATGGTTCTCAAAGATTTTCTTGAACTTATTCTTCACCCCATAAATAGAGTTTTGTCAGCTTTGTATATTGCCATGCTTTGTATCATGTTTTACTTATTTGTGATCAGCGGTAATCTTTTTTGGGCTTTTTGAATTTCCATGCTTTTCATATTTGCATAAATAATTCCATTAAAGAGCTAAGGGAAGTCATTATTTATTCGTGAAACATTAGTTGTATATCTTGGAAAAGGGAATTATTCCATTTGGCTTGAAAATGGTAATTGCTTCGATGTTGATGTATGTTGCTTGGTGGAATAACGCAATAATTCGTGCTTCAAGTATACTATCATTGATGGGAATTTTATCGTTCTATAACAATGAATCGTAGTAATTAAGCGAGAGAGAGAGAGAGAGAGAGAGAGAGAGAGAGAGAGAGAGAGAGAGAGAGAGAGAGAGAGAGAGAGAGAGAGAGAGAGAGAGAGAAATAAATCTCCTCACTTCCCCTCTATCTTTTCCCTTCCATTTTCTTTACATGCACAGAAGTATAATTCACCTTTCAGCTTTAAATCATCAGACTTCGTATCTCTTCCATCGCTTAACTTTTCGACGCAAAAGTTCTTTTTGCTCCAATCTATTTTCTCTTCATTGATCTGGTGATTTAACAGCATCTAACTCCTCTCTTTATCCAAGCTCGTTTTTATTTCACGTTCTCGGATCAGTGCTTTCTTCGTCAGGATAACTTTTTAACTATCCTGATTCTACTAGGAACAATTAAGTCAGAAGCATCTATTTTAAAACTTATTTACTAAAATAATAAAAGTTATTCAAACACATGTGTATGCAATCATATCTAGTCTCTCTCTCTCTCTCTCTCTCTCTCTCTCTCTCTCTCTCTCTCTCTCTCTCTCTCTCTCTCTCTCTCTCTATATATATATATATATATATATATATATATATATATATATATATATATATATATATATATATATATATATATATGTGTGTGTGTGTGTGTGTGTGTGTATATATATATACATACATACATATATATATATATATATATATATATATATATATATATATATATATATATATATATATATATATATATATATATATATATATATATATATATATATCATTCATTCATTTCAACTCTGACATAACTCAAAAAATGCTACTTTTCAGGAGAAGCAAAATAAACTTTTAATTGTGTAATACAGTACCCCATGGAACTTTAAACGAGGTATTTAGCAATGAATTTTTATTTCATGATTAAATGTAGTACATGACATCCCATATTAAGAAAATACATTTATTATAAACATGCTTTGTGCCTATTTGAAAAATAAATTTGGAATTATGACGTTATTGCAGGATATATACGCATTATCCACTGTTGTAACTGAAGTTATGACTATATTACAACAAAAGGAGAAATAAATAATGGAAATAAACAACTGTTATTACACAAGTAACAGTTTACATAATCATAAACTGTGTGAACAAAATAAAGTAAATCACAAAGCTGTTGTACCTCTGTATTTGAGTCGCTCCTTTTTGACAAAATATGAACTGTGTGAACAAAATAAAGAAAATAAAGTTTTTGTACCACCGTATTCGAGGCGTTCACAAACTGTGAGCATAATATAAAGTAAATAACAAAGCAGTTGTACCCCTGTATTTGAGGCGTTCTTTTTTTTTTTACTAAATGATCAAAAAAAAAAAAAAAAAAAAAAGATTAATCTATATTCTTATGAAGATTATCAGAAAATTACAGATTCTCATAAAACCTCTTATAAAGATTAGGAATGAGGCTTCTCTTGCACAAATAGAAGATCTTCTTTCTTCTTGGATGTTATACCTGGTTTGTGACCAAAGCATGGTGGAACTGTGAAGGTTCCTTTTGACATTTTTTTCTTGAGAACAGTTGCTTCCTTGAAATTTTCATTATAAGAATGTTTGTAAAGTACTGAATTTGGAGATTCTTTAGTAACTTTCAATATTTTCACTTCAGAAATTTTCAGCTCCTTCATGTTCATCATTGGACCAATTTCGTTAGCCAAAACTTTAATGTTCAAGAAGAATTCATAATCACATTCTTTCACCTTAAAAGCCTCTCCTTTTTTTCTTGCCATTCGAACAGCGGTTATGAATGTTTCTGGAACATAGATTGGTCCACTCTTAAGGAGTCTCTTGACTTGCCTTTCTATCAATGAGTGAGCTGAATCGCCCTCATTCTTAGAATGTCATTTAATGAGAAACTTGTGAGTAATGGAATCAAGGTCCAGATTATTTACTGCATATAAGTGGAGAGCTAACATAAACTTGTTTTTCTGCTGACCACCGCAATTTTCTGAATAAAAAATAATATCCTTCTTACCAGCTTCACAAACTTTATGGATATAGTCAAGAACACAAGAACCAAGTTCATTTACTCCATGATGCCCATTGGATTCATCCCATCACAATTGTTAGATTTCAAGTCATAAAGTGTAAAATTAAAAACATTTAACTTGGATTTATAGTAAAACAGGGATACATCTCCTTTGGGCAGTTGGAATACAGCTTGCAAATCATAAACAGCTACAGCAGCATTTGATGATATTTTATCACTAGCTTTTTCAGATCTTGACAATTTTTTTTTATCAACTTGGTGCTGATCATGCTTCTCTTGCAGACTATTTTTTTTTCAGTTTTACTTTCATTTTCAAAGGTTGCACATGTGTCACATTGATCTTTTTTCGTGGTAAAAAAAGAAATATTGAAATCTTCAGTGAACACCTTGTAGAACATAGAGTAGTTCCCAAACGGTGCATTATTCTCTTTGCATTTTGAAACAATCTCTATGGATATCAGCAACAGTCTTGCTTCCGTCAATGAAAATTATCGATGTATTAGCCCTGAGGTAATGACTCTCAATTTTTGGAATGGAATCAATATGAGCCTTCATTCCGTCCTTGATACCTTCATCAACGGTGTGGTGATTACCGTGCTTACCTCTCAGATAATTTTCAATCAAATTTTCACAAATTTTGTTCTTCTTTTCCAGGATTGTGCGGATAGGGCGGTCATTAATATATAATGTGTTTATAAAAAAAACAATTTACACACCCTAACTCTTCCTTCATTCAATTTGGAATAAAAAGCATTGTTAGGTTTTCTTTGTTGTCTTGTACCTCCGAGACGAACATATCTGTACTTTGGTACAGTTTGATCAATTGCATTAGCAATAAACTGTCTTTGTTTGTCAATATCACTAAATTCCCAGTAGGATGCAAATATGGACATTCTTTGATTTTCAGTAAATTTCATTGAGCACCTCAACCTGCCTTTTTCCCCGCAAGGCGGCTTTACTTTTCTTTCTTCCCGTTCTTTTCTCTCTTTGGTATGCATTACATACCGTTTTCCTTCATTTCGTAGTTTTTTCCGGAGACCTCGCCCCCAATTTTCAGGTCGTTTCTTCCTTTTCGAACCTCTTTTAGCTGGTCTTTCTAATTCTTTGTTGACCTTATTTCCAAGTGTAGCAGCGTCACTATTTCCACGTCTAGCAGCATCACTATTTCCAAGTGTAACAGCGTCACTATTTCCAAGTCTAGCAGCATCACTATTTCCAAGTGCAGCAGCGTCACTATTTCCAAGTGTAGCAGCGTCAAAATTTTGATTCAGAGAAGAGTCATCGTCATTACTATCAACTCCTTCTGAATCTTCGTCGTAATTTGGTTCATAGTTCTTATCTACAACTGAATCATCAGAGTCTAGCACATCTGGGGAAGCTGTATGAGTTAATGATGAACTGCTCTTTGAAGAGGATGATGAGGAACTGCTGCTTGATGAAGAGGTACTGTTTGATGTAAAACTATGCCTTGATAATGAACTTTTACCTGAATTTCTGCACTACATTGTCGGCATCTCTACACTCTTGGTGTTCTGGGAAGAACTTGGTGGTGTTCGTGTTGGTTTGCTAGGACTTCGACATTCTTTCCTGCAGCAATGTAATCAACAGAATTATTATGTAACATGTATTCTCTACAGTAATGATGGCAATTATAATTATTATACTTGCATTACGTAAGAGATATTTTAAAGGTAAAATTTTTTATCATCGTTGATTTAATTATATGAAATAATAGACAAATCTTATTCCTTCAGCAGCTTACCTGACTCAGAGATATTTTCAGTCACTTCAGTCTCCTGCGATGATGCCTCTTTTGTTTTTTCCACCGATTTCAGTGCCAACTGTAACAGTTGTTTACCTCGACTATTCATATTTACCTGTATTATATTGATTTTTAGGGCAATCACTCAAACTTTATGCTCAGAGTAAATGTCTTGACTGTAGCTTTAAACTTATCCTAGTATCATACTTTGTTGTAAAAACAACATAATCAAATATGTATCATGACTGACATATGCAATTCTGAACAGTTTTGGTTCAATAATGTCATAAATATACTTAGATCTAATTTCATATAGTCAAGCGACTGCTTGCTTTGTTGTAAGAATGACACAAAACTAAATATTTCGATTGCGCGTACACTCTTTACTTTCAACAACGTCATATTTTGATATATGTAGGCAAGAATTTTAATAAATGTTGTTTCAATATCGCATTAAGTCTAAATAATTCACTGTTCAACAAAAATTTATGATATCAAACAATTACTAACTTCGTCAGAACACTATCATAATAAGAAATGTCACTGTTGCAGGAACAATAACGATGCTTTCTCTGTAACAGTCATGACGCAACTGAAATACAACAGTATGACAACCAAACGATAAGTTTGAATTTAAATGAGTCACTATGCCTTGAGCGACATCTAGCGGCCAGTTTTGCTACTATAGTTATAGCTTTGGTTATTATCACAAATGAATATAGAAAATGGCAAATTCAGTGGTATAGATAACTCAAAATCTTCAATTTTTGAGTTATGTCATTGTTGATATGACTGAGCGATTATATATATATATATATATATATATATATATATATATATATATATATATATATATATATATATATATATATATGTATATATATATATATATATATATATATATATATATATATATATATATATATATATATATATATATATATAGATATGTATATGCATATAAATACATTATATATACATATATATATATATATATATATATATATATATATATATATATATATATATATATATATATATATATATATATATATATATATATATATATATATATATATATATATATATATATATATATATATATATATACATATATATATATAATGTATATGCATACATATATATATATATATATATATATATATATATATATATATATATATATATATATATATATATATATATATATGATCCCTATGTCTATTAACGCAAAGGGCTTCCGTTAGATTTCGACAGTTTTCTTTATCTTGAGCTTTTAAATCAATAATTCTCCAATCATGATCTTCCTCTACGCGCTTCATAATCCTCAGCCATGTAGGCCTGGGTCTTCTAACTCTTCTAGTGCCTTGTGGAGCCCAGTTGAAAGTTTGGTGAACCATATTGTTTCATTGTCATACACCGATTCATGTCCATACAGTAATACCCATCTCTAGACTGATATATAGCTTGATTTTTTTTTATGTAATAGCAGGCGATTAGATTTACAAATTTTACTTAACCTAGCCATTGTCTGATTTGCTTTTTCCAATCTTTCATTAAACTCAAATTCTAAAGATCCTGTATTAGAGATCATAATTCCTAAATATTTAAATGATTCTACCTCAATCCTTTCTCCTTCCAGTGATATTTCATTTTCCATTTGCGTATTCCGTTCTTATCATCTCTGTCTTCCTTCTGTTTTTCTTGAGCCCAGCCTCATGTAATATTTCATGCATTCTGGTAAGCAAACTTCGCAAGCCCTGTGCTGTTCTGCTAATAAAGACAGCGTCATCAGAATACTCTAGGTCTGAAAATTTCCAGTTACCAATCCAGTTCAATCCTTCTCCATCATCCAAACTGTTATATGCATTACAAAATCCATGAGGAGGATAAACGACATAGGTGACAACACCTTCCCTTGGCGTTTACTACTCTTCACTGTAAATTCATTTGATAGGACTCCTCTAACATTAACTTTGGTTTTCTGTGCTCATGAACAGACTTAATCAAATTTACATATTCAAGAGGGACTCCATAATAACGCAGGACTCTCCACAAAATTAGCCGGTGCACACTATCAAAGCCTCTTTCATAGTTCAAAAATATCATCAAAAGTGGAATTCTATATTCTGAACATTGATGTACCACTTGTCTTAAAATGAAAATTTGTTCTGTACAACTACGTTTTTTTAAATCGTGAGTCTTCATTTCTCAGCTTTTCATCAATCCTTCTATCTAGTCTCTTGAGAAAGAGAATGCTATATATTTTCAGGACAACTGACGTAAGTGTGATGCCTCTGTAATTATTACAATCAGTCAAATCTCCTTCTTTTGGCATTTTCACTAACAACCCAAGTTCCCATTCATCAGGTTATGCCTCTTCATGCCACATTCTACAAAATAAGTATTTTTCGACCAATATTATCCCAGGAGTAATTCCACACACACACACATATATATATATATATATATATATATATATATATATATATATATATATATATATATATATATATACACACACACACACACACACACACATATATATATATATATATATATATATATATATATATATATATATATATATATATATATATATATATATATATATTCATATAAGACTTTTTTTTCTTGATAAATTAATGTCTGGATTCTCTTAGCGACCTCGGGATCAGAGCCCAAGGCAAAATTACACAAAGACAAGAGCTTGTTACCAGCCGGGAGTCAAACCTTGTATAGACAGTGACTTAACCACAGATATCAATATATATATATATATATATATATATATATATATATATATATATATATATATATGCATATATACATATGTATGCATATATATATATATATATATATATATATATATATATATATATATATATATATATGTATATATATATATATATATATATATATATATATATATATATATATATATATATATATATATATATATATACATATATATATATATATATATATATATATATATATATATATATATATATATATATATATATATATATATATATATATTACATACATACATACATGCATGCATGCACACACATACATATATATACAGTGTGTATATATATATATATATATATATATATATATATATATATATATATATATATATATATATATATATATATATATGTGTGTGTGTGTGTGTGTGTGTGTGTGTGTGTATGTATGTTTGCATGTTCATGAGACTAAATATACAAGGATATCGTATTTATACAGGAAAACGGCAGTTTACTGATGATCTCAGAAAAGTCGGATTCTAAGTAAAGACCACAATTTAGCATTACTGGAAAACAGATTGTATTTAAATTATGACTTTGGGTAGAGATGATTTTACAGGATTCTGTAATATTTCTCTAGGTGAAGTCAGGATTGTTGATTACTGTCTTGGCTAACCATGGTGTTTATATATATATATATATATATATATATATATATATATATATATATATATATATATATATATATATATATATATATATATATATATATATATATATATATATATGGTGTACTGTTGCTAACACACATTTGGGTTCCCTTCAAATGTCATCTTCAATGTGTTGTAGATTAGATTTGGTATCTTACATCTTCAAATAAAGTCTAGGTAAGATAACTTTAAAATAGTTTATTCTTTATAAACAGTATTAACATCTCCTTCACTGGAGTATAGATGGTTTGGTCGGATGACCATTCCCTATGACATCTCAATAAGAACTACCACAAATATCCATATTCACATTAAAGTTTACTTAGTTATCTCAGCACTTGATGAATTATAGTAAACACAACATTAATACCGGAAGGTACTTAGTTCCGTTCTCATAGACAACTCTTTCTTGCGGGCTTGGTAGTGTTTACTCTTCATGAAAAATGTTACATTGCTGAGGTTTGGCATTCACATCCTGCTTATGATATGTTTATGGCATTTCTCACACTTCTCCTACTTCCACAGTGACCTGCAGGTCATGTGTTTTAAACAAGTAATATCTATATATTACATTAGCTCGGTCAGCTACCTCAATTTTTGAAAATTTAACAATACGGCAAAATATGTTTATTAGAAGTGTGACTGGATATATATATATATATATATATATATATATATATATATATATATATATATATATATATATATATATATATATATATATATATATATATATATATATAATTTTTTTTTCAACTTTAGCCATAAACAAATGAGAACGAATGTTCAAATAGGCACATTGAAAAAAATATAAATGCATACTTATCAAATATTGCCAAAACAAAGAAAAAATGCATGATAAATTCAGGTGATATATATGGTACATTGCTAGCAAATGATTATATGGTACCAAAAAAAAATACTGATATTCATATGATTCAGTAACTTTGTTAAAGAATAATTGTTACCTTTGTCAAAAATATAGATTATTATAATACGGTAACTAATAAAAATATTTGTTACCTTGGTAAAGATACAATTTAAATGCACAAACACAAATTCCTGGTACGTACAGGTACCACGCTTTCGTACACACACACACACACACACACACACACACACACACACACACACATATATATATATATATATATATATATATATATATATATATATATATATATATATATATATATATATATATATATATATATATAGGGCTTATATATTTTATTAGATGCCCATAGATTCTTTATTTTAGCATTTAGGCTTATATATTTTATTAGGTGCTCAAAAAATTATTTATTTTTTAAATGTTTTTAAAATGTTTTTTTAAAATACAAATGTTCTATAGTCTCTTCAATTACACATAATACTAACGTACTAACTGCTTTTCGTGCACAACACTTTTCCAAGACAATTTTACTCTTTTGAACGAATGAAGGGGCCAGTTTCAAACGGCTTTAAATTGAATTAAATAAGGAGTTTTGTCATGACATGGCAAAACATTCTGTTTGAGCTCCAATTTATTATTCTTTAACTTACGCCAAACAATGATATCAACGGCTGATTACTGCTAGTAACACGTAGAATCGACGTTCTGCATAAGTCGGTGTCGGGTGGTCCATCTCAGTCAATTTCATCAACCGCTTAGCCATACGTGCATTGTATGGGAATTGTAAAGATGGAATTGTAGTCGACCACGTGAAGTTTGCGAAGTAGGCCCGTTCTCTGATGATATTCTTGATTCCATAAACCATATAATTCGGGGACCTACCGATACAACCATCTGCTGCAACGAAGATTTGGGAATAGGACGTGGATCTGTCCGGGCATGATACATTGAAGCCGGCCTTGTCGTATCGTATCCACGAACCGTTGTTCAGTCTGCAATTGAACTTATTATTGTCAAAGGGATAAAGCTTTTTCAGAAAATTTTCATGTGTATGGGAGAGAGCACCATCTAGCACTATACCTAACTCGCATGAATCCAGTGAGTTTTTATGGAATTCAAAGGAGTCAGCTGTATATATTTTTTTATCCATTGCATCTGAACAGTGAGTTAATTGATTTAAGTCTTTAATGACCGTATATGTTTCCTTGTCTGGGGAAATCAGTACGTGCCCTGTTAAACTGGATATTACTGGACTTGAGTTATTCGTCATGAAATTCGGCAATGGTGATATCTTGTATGATTGCCAGGCATCAAAAGAATCAAAGGGAACTGTAATCATGATCCTTTAATTTTCAACGCTTACTGTAATTAGGCTATAATAAAATTATAACCTATGGGCGTCTAACAAAGGAACATAACCTAATTTTTCCCGTCCGTTCTCCAATATTAACGTTAAGTCTTTTACTGGCAACAGATGCGGTGATAAAAAAGCTTTAGGTGCTAACGTATTAGCTTCATATAGTCTTTTGATTTCTCAATGAAATGTGCAATTTTAGTATGGATATGATCTATTTTTGAATCATAATACGTTAACATTGCCAGCAAGTTTTGTACTCCCATAATCTGACTGATTTTGCTAGAATGTTCGTTCACCAAACTCATAATCTTATTAATTGATGTTAACTGATTCCTTAGTTCTGATAAAACTAACTCGTTTTCATGTTCTAAAAACTCAATTTTCTTATTTTGATTACTGATTTTAAGATGATTTTAAATCCCTAAGCCTAAACTCTAAACAGATCCAAAGATGGTTAGTGCAGCAAAAATAAACGGGTTACGTCTTTCAAGGCTAGTGTGTCTTACTGTCCACATCAGAAGGTCACGAGCCAAAGATTCTGCCTCGTAAGTCTTATTTTGCAAGTCTTATGATAGCATTTCTGCTGCTCTTAGTGTCCGTGCAAGCAAACTCTCTGTATTAAAAGGAAAGTGTCTTCTATACATTTCATTTAATGAAACAGCAAACCTTGAAATGGCGCTCTTTAAGCTAGTGACGTCATTCTCTGGGAGAAAAATTGCTTGCATATGAATTTAAACAACTACGTTACTTGATGTAATAAAAACGTCTTCTTGTCTTTCTACTATAGTGCCATATTTAAAATCTATACTTTTAGTTTTAGAACTCATCTCACACGAGAAAAATGTCTGAGCGAACAATATCATTCCTAACAATAAAAACTTCATCTTGGAAACCTGTAATGAGAAAAATATATGTAATTACTCCTGTATTAAGAAGAAAAAACTTTTAACATATAATGTTCACAAAAATAAAAAAAAATAAAAATCTTTTCCTCACTTCTTTCCCTCTTATTTTAATTTCTTATCTGAGCTAATGGTACGATTCTCTCATCAGTGGTTTGGGATACGTTTTGAGCTCTAAACCTATTGGCCGTTAATGTTTCCAAAATGTTAAATGGGCCTTCAAACTTAGGTGTTAGTTTATAATTGAGTCCTTTACGTACATTTACCTTTATGTATACATTATCACCCACGGTATATGTTTTAGCACTAGGATGGCCGAGGTGTCGTTTTCGACACCTTCAAATTTTTAACTAATTAGTATGGAATAACTGATTTTGGCTCAATGCTGAGTCTTATAGACAATTATTAAATTTTTAAAAAAGATGCTTAACAGACCTAATTTTTTAAACAAATATTCAGTGGAATAGCTGATATTTGAGGTTTTACCTTAAATGGCCAAGGTATATTTGTGAATTTCTTTTCAAACTTGTTATTCCTGACTTGAATATCCTTGAGAATTCTGTGTTTCGTGATCCTTGGCAAAGGAAACAGTTACTAAGCACTCATCATTCATATTAGCTTAGTGGTAGTCATACTGAATATATTAGAGATGGCTGCTTCACGGTGTAAGGGAAATAAAGATTTCTATACTGTAGAAGAAGCATTGAATATTATCTTCCAATCAGAAGATGAAGTTTCAAGTGATGGTAGTGATGGTAGTGAAAATGAGTTTTTACCACGAAAAGAAGTTTCTTCAAGCTCATCAGATTCTGATGACTATCAAGATAGTGAAGACGAATCCACTAGACAAGCAAGTACCTCATCAGATATACAAGCAAGCACTTCTACAGATAGAAATACCATCATTACACGGCATGGGATTGCCTGGGAACCTTTATCATCATCTCGGAAAGGAAGATATAGACAAAGTCAGGTATTCAAAGCTACTTCTGGTATTTCAAAAACTGTGAAAAATGTAGCTGCAGAATCCCCATATTCTGCTTGGAGAATCTTCATTGATGAAACTATGCTACGGAAAATTCATAAATGGACAATCAGTGAAGGAAAAAATCACGATGAAAGCTGGGTGTTATCCTTAGAAAAGTTTGAGGCCTACATTGCTTTGACATATGCAAGGGGAGTGTACGGAAAAGCTCACAGTGCAGATTTTTTGTGGAATAAAACCTATGGACCAAAAATATTCGGAGAAACCATGTCTAGAAGTGATTACAAGAAAATACATAGATTCATTAGGTTTGACAACAGAAGCACAAGGTCAGAGAGGATCAAAAGTGACAAATTTACCCACATTAGAGACATTTTTGACCTATTTGTTGAAAATTGTAGAGGTGCCTATATACCAACATATAGTTTGACAATTGACGAACAGCTATTGCCCATGAAAAACAGGTGCCCATTCATTGTATTTATGCCAAATAAACCTGATAAGTTTGGAATGATATTTTGGGTCCTTACAGAGGTAGAAAACAAATACATTGTAAATGTGATCCCCTACTTAGGAGCCATAGAAAAGGAATCAAGGTTAGGGGTTCCCTTGGCGGAACATGTTGTGCTCAGTCTTACTGAAGTTGTGAAGAACAAAGGCTATAATGTAACAACAGACAACTTTTTTACATCTCTTGAAGTTGCAAGGAAACTGCGAGATAGAGCTACTTCAATTGTCGGTACTGTGAGAGGAAACAGCAAGCATCTGTCGAAAGAAATGACTTTACAAGAAAAGGGGAAAAAGTATGAATCCAAATTCTATTTTCAAGATGAAAGTGAATGCATGTTTGTTAATTATCAATGCAAAGCTAATAAAAATATGTGCCTCTTATCAACAATGCATAGTTCTCCAACAATTTCGGAAGGTGAGAAGAAGAAACCAGCAGTCATTGATTTCTATAATGCTAATAAAGTAGGAGTAGACGTAGTCGACCAAATGCTCCGAAAGTACAGTACACGTTGTGCTACAAGACGTTGGCCCCTTGGAGTTTTTTGTAATATACTGGATATGGCAGTTATATATGCATGGATTATATACAAACTAGCATCAGGGAGAAAAATTAGTAGGAAGGAGTTCATTTTGGAGCTCACTGAAAGTCTTAGGCATGCTTATGTTCAGAAGAGAAGCTTACCGAATCTTGCAGATGTGCCCTCCACAAGCTCATCATTACCTAAGAAACGTCGCAAGTGTCATGGTAGAAAATGTTCAAATGCTACGATTACTGTTTGCCAAGTATGCAAAAAACCTACTTGTGGCAAATGTGCAAAGGATGAAACTAGGGTAGTGTTTGTAACATGTAAAGATTGTGGAATCTAAGATATTGATAAATAATTGGCCTACAGGATTGTAAAAAGAATGTTATAGCCTACTTCAAAATGATGTCAAATGTTATGTAATAACAATATTCTTTAATAAACTATGTATTGCAAACATATGAGTTATTTTATTAACCATATATGATTATTTTTCATGCCAAATTTCAATAAAAATCATAAGGTGTCGAAAACAACACCTCGGCCATTTTATATATATCAAAGGAGCTGGCCATCCTAGTGTTAATTGGCTTCACTATTTTATCATGATTCCTTTTCATTATGATTTGTGATTCTTATAAATTCTTTTGAAGGATTTAAAAACGACTTTTGCTTGCATCTATACATTCTTTTAAAGGATTTGATAGATTAGTTGTAGGCGTTAATACATGGAAAGGCGTTCTAACAGGGGTACCATACAATGCCTCGTGCGGTGACATTTTAATTGATATATGATATGAATGATTCAGAGTACTCAGTACCGCAGGTATTGCAATATCCCAGTTGGGGTCTGATCCCCCTAGTGTTACTCTTGATATATTTAAAACCTTCCTATTTGCTTTTTCCACTAGCCCATTCGACTCTGGGTGATATATCATGGTATTTATTTTCTTTATGCTAAGGAATCCACACAATGAGGTAAGAAAGGGATTATTAGATTCTCCACCCGAGTCTGAGATTATCATGTGTGGAATTCCATGTTTATAAATGTAATACTCGTAAAACTTCCTAGCGCATTCAATCACAGTTTTAGTTTTAAGCGCTATTAGTTCTGTATATCGAGTTAGAGCATCTACAATTACTAAGAGGTGCTTATTTCCTGTCTGACTCGTAAAATCCTGTTAATAAATCTAAATGTATTCTTACAAAGGGTTGATTGGGCACGGGATAAGCCCCTAGGCTGACAGGTGTTCTCGTGTGCCCTTTGTTTTCCTGACATGTGCGACAATTATCTATGTGTTTTTTTTTATATCTGTAAGCATCGTATGCCAATAAGACAATGATTTGGCTTTCTGTGACATTAATGAGAACCCGGGGTGTCCATGCAATGGATTTGCATGCAAACAATTTAGGACAGTGGAAATAAGTGAGATTGGTACCACTACCTGGTCGTTAGTTACATGTGGTGTATTGCGGATTTTCCTTGTCACGGTTCTACACAGAATATTGTCTTTGATCATATAATTCTGCTGCTTATACTTTATATATTCCTTTTGCTTATGATTGCCTTTCAAAGCATTTATAATTTTTTCTAATTTCTGATCTTTTCTTTGCTCAGTCTGTAACAATAGGCATGCATGTTGATATATCTATTAATTCAGCTAAAGGCTCCGTACAAGATGACATGTGGTTGCGTGATAATGCATCAGCCATGATATTTGCTTTTCCAGGTAAATACCCGATTCTCACGCCAAAGTCTTGAATGATCAAATGCCACCAAGTTTGTTTGGGGCTGTGGCTGAAGCCTTTAAAGAAGTCTGTTAGTGGTTTATGATCAGTAAGAACCTTAACGGGATAACTTTATATTATGAACTTAAAATGCACTAATAAATTAACAATAGCTACCCTTCCTTGTCTCTTACTGCATACTTACTTTCGGAAGTTCCCAGTTTTCGAGAATAGAAAGCTATCGGGAAAAATTTTTTTTCATTTTGCTTAAGTAATACCCCACATACTCCTAAGTCTGAGGCGTCTGTTGCAATGCAGAATTCCTTACCGAAATCAGGAAATTTTAAGATAGGAGAACTACAGAGTTCATCTTTCAAGGTATTAAATGCCTGTTGATGCTGCTCAGACCATATGAAATCTACGCCCTTCTTCGTAAGATCAGTTAAGGGAGCGGCTATTATTGAATAATTGCGTATAAAACGCCTGTAATATCCACTACAACCCAGAATTTGCTGTATTCCCTTGACATTAGTAGGTATCGGAAAGTTAAGGATAGCCGACACCTTATCATGGACTACTTTAAGACCTTGGCTTGACACCGTAAAACCCAAATAGTCTAATTCTTTATTGAAAAATCACACTTACTAATCTTTACCCTTAAGTCATGTTGTCTTAGTCTCTGTAGTTCTGGTTCTAATTTACGTAGATGTTCTTCTAAGGTATTGGAAAAGATTACAAGGTTGTCCATATAGGCATGCAATATATCCCCTAGCAAGTCTCGAAACACTATGTTAATCATTCTTGTAAATGTTATGGGAGCACAACGTAAACCAAAAGGCATCCGTAAAAATTCATAATGTCCCCAGGCTGTGCTGAAGGCTGTGTATGGGACACTATGTTCTTCTAATGATATCTGGTGAAAGCCTTTAAGTAAGTCCAAACTGGTAAAATATTTATTCTGACCTAACAAAGACAAAATATCGTCAGTACATGGCAATAGGAATCGATCAGGGATAGTTTCCTCATTTAGGCGACGGAAGTCTACGCAGATACGCCATGTTCGATCTTTTTTCGGTACAACTATTAATGGAAAATTATAAGGGCTGTTCGATTTACTAATGATTCCTTCTTCTAGCAGTTTACCTGCTTCATCATTTATTTCATTCTGGAATTTCATAGGGAGTCTGTACATTTTAATTGATATATGATATGAATGATTCAGAGTACTCAGTACCGCAGGTATTGCAATATCCCAGTTGGGGTCTGATCCCCCTAGTGTTACTCTTGATATATTTAAAACCTTCCTATTTGCTTTTTCCACTAGCCCATTCGACTCTGGGTGATATATCATGGTATTTATTTTCTTTATGCTAAGGAATCCACACAATGAGGTAAGAAAGGGATTATTAGATTCTCCACCCGAGTCTGAGATTATCATGTGTGGAATTCCATGTTTATAAATGTAATACTCGTAAAACTTCCTAGCGCATTCAATCACAGTTTTAGTTTTAAGCGCTATTAGTTCTGTATATCGAGTTAGAGCATCTACAATTACTAAGAGGTGCTTATTTCCTGTCTGACTCGTAAAATCCTGTTAATAAATCTAAATGTATTCTTACAAAGGGTTGATTGGGCACGGGATAAGCCCCTAGGCTGACAGGTGTTCTCGTGTGCCCTTTGTTTTCCTGACATGTGCGACAATTATCTATGTGTTTTTTTTTATATCTGTAAGCATCGTATGCCAATAAGACAATGATTTGGCTTTCTGTGACATTAATGAGAACCCGGGGTGTCCATGCAATGGATTTGCATGCAAACAATTTAGGACAGTGGAAATAAGTGAGATTGGTACCACTACCTGGTCGTTAGTTACATGTGGTGTATTGCGGATTTTCCTTGTCACGGTTCTACACAGAATATTGTCTTTGATCATATAATTCTGCTGCTTATACTTTATATATTCCTTTTGCTTATGATTGCCTTTCAAAGCATTTATAATTTTTTCTAATTTCTGATCTTTTCTTTGCTCAGTCTGTAACAATAGGCATGCATGTTGATATATCTATTAATTCAGCTAAAGGCTCCGTACAAGATGACATGTGGTTGCGTGATAATGCATCAGCCATGATATTTGCTTTTCCAGGTAAATACCCGATTCTCACGCCAAAGTCTTGAATGATCAAATGCCACCAAGTTTGTTTGGGGCTGTGGCTGAAGCCTTTAAAGAAGTCTGTTAGTGGTTTATGATCAGTAAGAACCTTAACGGGATAACTTTATATTATGAACTTAAAATGCACTAATAAATTAACAATAGCTACCCTTCCTTGTCTCTTACTGCATACTTACTTTCGGAAGTTCCCAGTTTTCGAGAATAGAAAGCTATCGGGAAAATTTTTTTTTCATTTTGCTTAAGTAATACCCCACATACTCCTAAGTCTGAGGCGTCTGTTGCAATGCAGAATTCCTTACCGAAATCAGGAAATTTTAAGATAGGAGAACTACAGAGTTCATCTTTCAAGGTATTAAATGCCTGTTGATGCTGCTCAGACCATATGAAATCTACGCCCTTCTTCGTAAGATCAGTTAAGGGAGCGGCTATTATTGAATAATTGCGTATAAAACGCCTGTAATATCCACTACAACCCAGAATTTGCTGTATTCCCTTGACATTAGTAGGTATCGGAAAGTTAAGGATAGCCGACACCTTATCATGGACTACTTTAAGACCTTGGCTTGACACCGTAAAACCCAAATAGTCTAATTCTTTATTGAAAAATCACACTTACTAATCTTTACCCTTAAGTCATGTTGTCTTAGTCTCTGTAGTTCTGGTTCTAATTTACGTAGATGTTCTTCTAAGGTATTGGAAAAGATTACAAGGTTGTCCATATAGGCATGCAATATATCTCCTAGCAAGTCTCGAAACACTATGTTAATCATTCTTGTAAATGTTATGGGAGCACAACGTAAACCAAAAGGCATCCGTAAAAATTCATAATGTCCCCAGGCTGTGCTGAAGGCTGTGTATGGGACACTATGTTCTTCTAATGATATCTGGTGAAAGCCTTTAAGTAAGTCCAAACTGGTAAAATATTTATTCTGACCTAACAAAGACAAAATATCGTCAGTACATGGCAATAGGAATCGATCAGGGATAGTTTCCTCATTTAGGCGACGGAAGTCTACGCAGATACGCCATGTTCGATCTTTTTTCGGTACAACTATTAATGGAAAATTATAAGGGCTGTTCGATTTACTAATGATTCCTTCTTCTAGCAGTTTACCTGCTTCATCATTTATTTCATTCTGGAATTTCATAGGGAGTCTGTACGAGGGTACATAGATAATTTTCTGCTTGTCCTTTAACCTTATTCGATGCTCGATCACATCTGTTTTTCCTAAGGATCCATCCGTAGTGGAAAAAACATCATGATACGCAGTTAAAAGTCCAAAAATTTTCTGCTGAATTTCTTCGTCTTGAATGTCTTTATTGATTTTATTTTTAATAGATTGCAAAAGGGATTCATCCGCAACTGATTGAGAGTGATTGATTTCAGCAACGGTAAGAATACGACGTTTATAAACTTCTACATCCAAGATATGTTGATTTTTGTGAATTCCTAAAGTGGTATTTAAATGATTACAGACTTCAATATTACATTGTTGATGTGAGCGTACTGTATAAATAGCTTGTGTGACAGACAATCCGTTAGTTTTCAAAGTGTCGGGGAGGATTAATATTTCAGATCCCGGTAATGTTTTCTTTACTTGCACTATTAAATTCGAAGGTACGTTCGGCTCGATAGATTGCGTGTAAGATGATATTATGGGTGAATGAGAATTCTGTTGGGTCGCGTATATTATTTCTTTATTAGTGAGACAAGTTATTGGTTCTTCAACGTACGTCACTGTTTTATTTGTCATCTCCTTTTTATCCAAAACTGATTTTAAGGTATTAGAAGACTTATAGAATTTTCCTTTGATATACACGCCGTGCTTGGCAGTGGCTAAGATAATGTTTTGATTGCCCATAGATGGGTATCCTATAATTACAGCTCGATACATATCAATGTTTTGTACAACAACAAATGTATCGGCAAACGTGTGCTTACCGACCTTGAACTGAACATGAGTTATGCCTATTACATTTAATTCATTATTTCCTATACCCGAGAGCCTTACTCCGGACATTTCTATTGGGAAGTTCGAAAACAACAAATGATGTGTCCTCATATCCATGATATTACGTGGACTACCAGAGTTCTAAATTTGCAGCATATAATGTTGGTCGTTACTCATTTTGGCTTATTATTGTATGAATTCGTTGCAAATCTACGGGAGCATGCACTGATTTATTTAATTTGGCCGTGTGTTTCATAGGAAAATTTATTGCCTCACAATGATCTGATAAAACATTAAATTGATTATTCAATACTACTGATGTTGACATGAATGACCCTGACCCAACATCACTCTCTTCCCCACTGGAGTTAATTATGTGGTATTTGCTTTGGTCTGCACATTCTGAAAATTAGTCTGACCTTGCGTTATTCAAAGAACTATTTGTTTGTTTTTTATTCTGAACTACATTGACGTTTGGCTGTTTCTTCTTATTGAAATGATGATTTTTCTTTTTATTTCCATATGGAACTGACTGTGGAATTGACTGTGTATTTCTATGATTCTGTTGTGTCTTACGCGAGTAGCACTGACTATATGAATGAGTCGAACTATTATGTAACGAACAGAATCTCGTTCTGCAGTCCGCAATCAAGTGACCTTGACGTTTGCAATTATAGCATGTCATTCCTGCAACTTGACTATTATTAACTACGTTTACTTGTTGTGGCTATGTTTCATTTTTCACAAAAACTTGTGTAAACACGGGATCAAGATCAGGACACTTAGACATATGTTTCTTTATCTGTTTATATACATCCAAATCCGTACTTGCTGGCGTTAACTTTTTATCAAAACACCACACTAAAGCTTCAGGCAACATAAGTGTCAAGCAAGTTAAATACATTAATCGTAAGAAATCTTTCATGGAGATGTTATCCCTAGTAACCCAAGTGGAATTACCTAAAATATCTTGATACTCGTTAAGCCTATTGGCTATGAGAGCTGCTCTCTCAATAACATTAAGCCGAGTCATAGTGGCTTGATTAAGTGTATTTCTTAATTGTAAAAGTACATCTAAGGCTTCCTCACCTCCATAGACCGCACGTAGCCTAACTTTGAAATCATCCCAGGTAATTGCTTCTTGAAATGAAGACCCTCAAATACGCACTCGCATCTCCTTTAGAAAATTCTATAAAACTTTTAGCTTTTTGTAATTGTACAAATGGGTCTATAATCTGTTCAGCATTTAAATGGGCATCGAGGGATGGTTCTGTTTACTCTTCATGAAAAATGTTACATTGCTGAGGTTTGGCATTCGCATCCTGCTTATGATATGACTATGGCATTTCTCACACCTCTCCTACTTCCACAGTGACCTGTAGGTCATGTGTTTTAAATAAATAATATCTATATATTACATATGTATATATATATATATATATATATATATATATATATATATATATATATATATATATATATATATATATATATATATATATATATATATATATATATATCACTAGTAATCATAATTCAAAACAATGTAAATATCAACCATTATCACATTTAATATCGAGTTCTACCATAAGAATGTATATCCACAGGTGATTCATTTATGATAAACGCTTCTGCCTGGACCAGGATTCGAACATATGCCCTGAGCTAAAACAATGTCTGTAGGGACGACTTTACCAATTGAGCTCTTAAGAGAGATGTAAGTTCATTTAAAGTTTATTGTACATATACGTGTCAAATTCAGGAATATCTTCTTACACATGTATTTAACAACAACAACAATAAATGCAGGACAAAGTCTAGAACAAGTCCTTAGCTATGTCTAGGGTTTGACCATTTTCAATACTACACTAGCCATTACGGACAGGTGATATTTGAAGACTTTAGTCTGATCACTCACAGCAAACCAACTTAGTATGGGTGGCCTTGATTAGTATAGCCTTGCTGATTATGGTAATACACTAACCGTTTCACTGCGTCAAGATATTCCCACTCATATATATATATATATATATATATATATATATATATATATATATATATATATATATATATATATATATATATATATATATATGTATATATGTATAGTTTTATATATAAGTATAATATATATATATATATATATATATATATATATATATATATATATATATATATATATATATATATATATATATATATATATATATATCTAGTTTTGGGGTCTTTGAATGTGCGTGGATGTAGTACAATAGAGAGTAAAAGATGTGAGATTGGAAGTATTTTTAGAAGTAGAAGGATGGATGTATTGGCCTTGTGTGAGACAAAGATGAAAGGAAAGGGTGAAGTGATGTTTGGTGAAATGTCTGGTAGAGTGTCTGGGATTGAAAGGGGAAGAGCGAGAGAGGGTGTGGCTTTATTGCTGAGTGAATGGATGACAGGTAAAGTAGTGGAATGGAAGGAGATATCATCTAGGTTAATGTGGGTAAGGGTTAGGTTGGGTAGGGAATGTTGGGCATTTGTCAGTGCGTATGGGCCAGGTAGTGAGAAAAGTGAAGATGAGCGGAATGAGTTCTGGAATGAATTAACTAGGTGTGTAGAAGGACTGGGTAGAAGGAATTATGTAGTTGTTATGGGTGACTTAAATGCTAGAGTGGGCGCTGGAGAGGTAGAAGGTGTCATTGGGAAGTATGGCGTACCAGGTGAAAATGAGAGTGGTGAGAGACTGGTAGATATGTGTGTTGAACAAGAGATGGTAATAAGTGCTAGCTTTTTTAAAAAGAAAGATAAAAATAAGTATACATGGGTAAGAGTGGCAAATGGAAGAGTAGTAGAAAGGGCATTAATGGATTATGTGTTGATAACTAAAAGAATGTTTGGAAGATTGAAAGACGTGCACGTGTTTAGGGGTATGGCTAACGGTATGTCTGATCATTTTTTGGTGGAAAGAAAATTAGTTGTAGCAAAAGAGTGGGGGAATTGAGTAGGTGGATGTAAAAGGGAGCTAGTGAGGGTTGAAGAGTTAATAAAACCGGGGGTTAAAAGTAAATATCAGGAAAGGTTGAAAATGGCATATGACGAGGTGAGAGTAAGAGAAACTGTAATTCAGAGGAGGAGTGGAAGTTAGCAAAAGAAAATTTTTTTGGGATTGCAAGTGATGTATGTGGCAAGAAGGTTGTTGGAGGCAGCATGAGGAAGGGCAGTGAATGGTGGAATGAAGGAGTGAAGGTAAAAGTGGAAGAGAAAAAGAGGGCTTTCGAAGAATGGCTGCAGAGTAATAGTATAGAGAAGTATGAAAAATATAGAGAGAAAAAGGTGGAAGTAAAGCGCAAGGTACCTGAGGCAAAGAGGGCAGCTGACCTGAGGTGGGGTCAGGGACTGGGTTAGTCATATGAAGAGAATAAGAAGAAGTTTTGGAAAGAAGTGAAGAGAGTAAGGAAGGCCGGCGCAAGAATTGAAGAGACAGTGAAAGATGGAAATGGAAGGTTGTTAAAAGGAGAGTAGGCAATGAAAAGGTGGGCGGAATATTTTGAAAGTTTGCTGAATGTTGAGGATGATAGGGAGGCAGATATAATTGCTGTTCCAGTGTTGAGGTGCCAGTGATGGGAGATGAGAATGAGAGAGAGATTACAATAGAGGAAGTGAGGAGAGCACTAGATGAAACGAGAGTAGGAAAAGCATCTGGTATGGATGGTGTGAAAGCTGAGATGTTGAAGGAAGGGGGTGTGACTGTACTTGAATGGTTGGTGAGATTGTTTAATGTGTGTTTTGTGTTGTCAATGGTACCAGTAGATTGGGTCTGTGCATATATTGTACCACTATATAAGGGTAAGGGAGATGTGCATGAGTGTTGTAATTCAAGAGGTATTAGTTTGTTGAGTGTAGTTGGAAAAGTGTATGGTAGAATACTGATTAATAGGATTAAGGATAAAACAGAGAATGCAATCTTGGAAGTACAGGGTGGTTTTACAAGAGGTAGGGGTTGTATGAATCAGATTTTTACAGTTAGGCAGATATGCGAGAAATATTTAGCAAAAGGTAAGGAGGTGTATGTTGCGTTTATGGATCTGGAGAAAGCATATGATAGAGTTGATAGGGAAGCAATATGGAATGTGATGAGGTTATATGGAGTTGGTGGAAGGTTGTTGCAAGCAGTGAAAAGTTTCTACAAAGGTAGTAAAGCATGTGTTAGAATAGGAAATGAAGTGAGCGATTGGTTTCCGGTGAGAGTGGGGCTAAGACAGGGATGTGTGATGTCGCCGTGGTTGTTTAACTTGTATGTTGATGGAGTGGTGAGAGAGGTGAATGCTCGAGTGCTTGGACGAGGATTAAAACTGGTAGGCGAGAATTATCATGAATGGGAGGTAAATCAGTTGTTGTTTGCGGATGATACTGTACTGGTAGCAGACACAGAAGAGAAGCTTGACCGACTAGTGACAGAATTTGGAAGGGTGTGTGAGAGAAGGAAGTTGAGAGTTAATTTGGGTAAGAGTAAGGTTATGAGATGTACGAGAAGGGAAGGTGGTGCAAGGTTGAATGTCCTGTTGAATGGAGAGTTACTTGAGGAGGTGGATCAGTTTAAGTACTTGGGGTCTGTTGTTGCAGCAAATGGTGGAGTGGAAGCAGATGTACGTCAGAGAGTCAATGAAGGTTGCAAAGTGTTGGGGGCAGTTAAGGGAGTAGTAAAAAATAGAGGGTTGGGCATGAATGTAAAGAGAGTTCTATATGAGAAAGTGATTGTACCAACTGTGATGTATGGATCGGAGTTGTGGGGAATGAAAGTGATGGAGAGACAGATATTGAATGTGTTTGAGATGAAGTGTCTGAGGAGTATGGCTGGTGTATCTCGAGTAGATAGGGTTAGGAACGAAGTGGTGAGGGTGAGAACGGGTGTAAGAAATGAGTTAGCGGCTAGAGTGGATATGAATGTGTTGAGGTGGTTTGGCCATGTTGAGAGAATGGAAAATGGATGTCTGCTAAAGAAGGTGATGAATGCAAGAGTTGATGGGAGAAGTACAAGAGGAAGGCCAAGGTTTGGGTGGATGGATGGTGTGAAGAAAGCTCTGGGTGATAGGAGGCTAGATGTGAGAGAGGCAAGAGAGCGTGCTAGAAATAGGAATGAATGGCGAGCGTTTGTGACGCAGTTCCGGTAGGCCCTGCTGCTTCCTCCGGTGCCTTAGATGAACGCGGAGGTAGCAGCAGTAGGGGACTCAGCAGTATGAAGCTTCATCTGTGGTGGAAATGTGGGAGGTTTGGCTGTGGCACCCTAGCAGTACCAGCTGAACTCGGCTGAGTCCCTGGTTAGGCTGGAGGAACGTAGAGAGTAGAGGTCCCCTTTTTCGTTTTTGTTTTTGTTTTGTTTCTTGTTGATATCGGCTACCCCCCAAAATTGGGGAAAGTGCCTTTGGTATATGTATGATGATATATATATATATATATATATATATATATATATATATATATATATATATATATATATATATATATATATATATATATATATATATATATATATATATATATATATATATATATATATATATATATATATATATATATATATATATATATATATACATATATATATATATATATATATATATATATATATATATATATATATATATATATATATATATATACTATATATATATATATATATATATATATATATATATATATATATATATATATATATATATATATATATATATAACGGATTTTGAGCGAAGCGAAAAATCTATTTTTGGGTGAGATAGCCATGTCGTCCTGATGGAAGTTCCTATAGGGTAGCTTCCTAGGGTATATTACAACTACGGCGATATTCCCAGAGAATTTACCTTAAGGTACCAGAATTCTAACTCCTGGAGCGAGTATCCCTCGTGAAAGGGATATCGCGACATATCAGAGGACGTATTCTAGACACGTCACATGGCAATCTACTACCTAAATAGAGATTCGTCTCGTAGGAGGGAGATTGACGAGATACGAATTCGGGAAGAAAAAGGGGGGAGCCGCTCCCAAGGCCTCCCAATCCCCCGATTCGTATGCGTGCCTGGCGCCAATCCTGGCGCCATCTGTATTCCTTGTAGCGTACACGAGGTGCTACAGATACTGTATGTAGGGAGGGGTCCTACAGCCCTTTCTTAGAAAGGCAAGGGCGGGTCCATCAGGACGACATGGCTATCTCACCCAAAAATAGATTTTTCGCTTCGCTCAAAATCCGTTTTTTGGGCTCAAGCCATGTCGTCCTGATGGAAGTGTACCAGAGCA
The DNA here is from genome assembly GCF_036898095.1 of Palaemon carinicauda. Lineage (NCBI taxonomy): Eukaryota > Metazoa > Arthropoda > Malacostraca > Decapoda > Palaemonidae > Palaemon > Palaemon carinicauda. The sequence continues at coordinate 55,224,114 of NC_090736.1, read as the reverse complement.
TTACTGTATCTGTGGATTCTCAGAACGTGCCGTACTCCCCGGAGATATTTATTCCCGGTCGACTAGACCTAGAGACCTAAGATGTTACCGTTATACATCTTTTCAACTAACTATAAACTATGTTAGAGCTTCCTGCCCCCTACAGGGAAGAGTCCTACTAGACTCTGGAAAGTCTCGAAGAGTACATATATCTATGTATGAATCTCAGGCAAGCTAATATAGTGGCCTCGCCCTATATTAAGTAAAGCATAGTTTGTATAGAACTACTGCGTCAATATATTGACCAGTCATCCGCACAATACTTGTATTGGACAAAGGTTTATATCCGCATAGGAAGAAACTAATAAAACCGCCCTCGTCCCTTTATGGGACGGAGTCCTCCCATTAGGGGACTTACATAAACCAATGCAACATAGCTTGCAAAACAGAACAATTCTATCAGAATTATCCCAGATAAGATACATAGAATTAAATGCTCAATTATACCAATAAATTGACACAGGTGAAAGAGACGCATGGTTCTCAAGAACAAGTTTATTGACAGATAATAAACAGACAGGTTAACAACAAATATATATATTTATATAAAAGGGGATAACCCAAAACTTTAAGCATAAGTATGATAGTAAACAGAACTTGTTTATCTGAAAGAAAAACCATTAAACACCACTTTAATGAGATACCAAGGTATCAAGTCATAAAAAATCTGTATTACAAATCAATCACATTAGCGTTAGAAACGCTTGGCACACATGTCTGAACTTATGCAAGGTTCACCTTTGAAGGAAGGAACAGTCTATATGGGCACTTGGTGCCCTCATTTTAGTTTGTAGTACAGTATGTACCTACACACTCACCCTGGACTTAATCGTCCCAATTAAGACCACTGTTCCTCGCAGAGTTAAACAGTAGGGTTAACTACACGACCCACTGCTACCACAGATCTCTTAAGTTCCTCTACTTGCTTCGCATAGTGGCGAAAGAACACCCTGGAAGATTTCCAGCCCGTGTATGAACGGAGATGTTCAAAATCCATACAATTAAAGAAATTTAGGGATGAGGCAACTTTCCTTGGATCGTGACCTGCGGGTGTACTGTCAGGATCCGCTCTGCGAATAAAATATGTCATTTTCGCTCTGAGTTGATTCAGAGATAAATTTGAGCCTGATGTTTCTCCCCTGAATAGTTGACTACCCTTGAAGTCTGAAGTTCTACGAAGATAGACCTTTAGGCATTCTATTGGACATAGAGATGCATCTTCTTTCAGAGGGCAGATTCTCCAGGGACCCCACCTGTTGGTGGGTAACTCATTCTTGGCGAGAAACGTAGGATCCGGAAACAGGTTCAGCTCCCCCCCATCCAGGAACTGAACACGACCTGCCTCTCTCGAGAGGGCTACGATCTCACTAACCCTGGCCCCGGACGCGAGTGCAAATAGGAAAATAACTTTTTGCGTTAAATCCTTTAACGCACATTCTTCATTGCTCAACAGGGAGGCGAAATGAAGAACTTTGTCTAAAGACCATGAAATGGGCTTTGGAGGTGCTGAAGGTCTGAGCCTAGCGCAGGCTTTCGGAACTTTATTAAAGATCTCGTTACCTAGGTCGATCTGGAAGGCAAATAAAATGGGTCTCATCAAAGCCGATTTACATACTGAAATCGTGTTAGCTGCCAATCCTTGGCCATGGAGGTGGATGAAGAAAGATAAGCAGAAGTCTGTTGAGATCTCCTGCGGATTCTTTGCCTTTACAAAGGCCACCCACTTTCTCCAAGATGACTCATATTGCCTTCTAGTCGATTTGCACTTGTATTCCTCTAGGAAGTCTATGCTAGCTCTCGAAATTCCGAAACGCTTTCTCACCGCTAGGGCGAGAAAATCATGAGCTGCAGGGTCTGGGTTTTCTGTAATGAAGCGCAGACAGTCGACTTCTGGACTCGCTGGGTCAGAACTGGATGTGGTAGCGGCACGAACTTCATCTGTAGTTCCAACGCCAAGGGGAACCACATACTGTTCGCCCACTTGTGGGCCACTATTGCCGCTACCCCCTTGAAGGATCTCAGTTTGTTGAGGACCCTCAACAGAAGGTTGTGAGGAGGGAACAGATAAATCCTGGACCACCTGTTCCAGTCGAGGGACATTGCGTCCACTGCTTCCGCTAAGGGGTCCTCGTACGGGGACACGTACAGGGGCAACTTCTTGTTGTCTTTCGTCGCAAAGAGGTCTATTTGCAGTTCTGGGACTTGATTCAGAATGAAGGAAAATGATCCTGCGTCTAAGGACCATTCCGACTCTATCGGTGTGAACCTGGATAGAGCGTCCGCTGTCACATTGCGGACTCCTTGAAGGTGAACTGCCGACAGGTCCCACTTCTTCTTTTCTGCCAATCGGAAAATGGCTAACATCACTTGGTTGAGAGGTGGTGACCTCGACCCTTGTCGATTCAAGCATCTCACAACCACCTCGCTGTCTGTCACCAATCTTATGTGGATCGAGTGACGCGGGGAGACTTTCTTTAAGGTAAGGAGCACTGCCATAGCTTCTAGAAAGTTTATATGAAAGGTCCTGAATAGCTTGGACCAAGTCCCCTGGACTTTTTTCCGATGAGAGTGACCTCCCCATCCCTCCTTTGAGGCGTCTGAGTGAATCGTCATCGACGGGGGAGGTGGCTGAAGAAGAACCGACTTCTTTAGATGTCTGGCTTGGGACCAAGGTCTGAGAAGAGTACGTAGCCGAGGCGGCACTGGTCTTCTCAGGTCTCTTCGCGCGTTTGATGCATACCTTCTCCAAACTCCGGTTGCATCCTTTAGCTGTGCTCTTAGCACTGGGTCTGTCACTGAAGCAAACTGGAGAGAGCCTAGTACCCTCTCCTGTTCGCGTCTTGATATCCTTTTGGAATCTAGAAGTCTCTTGACAGAGCCCGCTATCTCCTTCCTTTTCTTCATTGGGATGGAGAAACTGTGTGACAAAAGGTCCCAGTGGATTCCCAGCCACTGGAACTTTTGGGATGGAGAAAGTCGAGACTTTTTCTTGTTGATCTTGAAGCCTAGGTACTCTAGGAACTGGATCACCTGACTGGAAGCTTGTAAGCATTCGGTCTCGGATGCTACCCACACCAGCCAGTCGTCCAGGTAGGCTACTACCTGAATTCCCTTTAGGCGTAATTGTTTGAGAGCTGCGCTCGCAAGCTTCGTGAAAATCCTTGGGGCTATGTTTAGCCCGAATGGCATGGCTCTGAAGGCGTACAGTTTCCGTTGTAGCCTGAACCCTAGGTAGGGGGAGAGTCGACGGCTGATTGGGATGTGCCAATAGGCGTCTGACAAGTCTATAGAGACTGAGTATGCCCTCTTGGGCAGTAAGGTCCTTATGTGTTGCAGTGTTAGCATCTTGAATTTGCAATTCACTATGAACTTGTTGAGTGGTGACAAGTCCAGAATGACTCTGAGCTTTTCCGAGTCTTTCTTGGGAACACAAAACAGCCTCCCTTGGAATTTGATGGACTTCACCTTTCGGATCACATTTTTCTCCAACAGTTCTTGAACGTACTCCTCCAAAATGGGGGTGGAGTGTTGGAAAAACCGAAGGCATGGGGGTATAGTGCTGTACCAGCTCCAACCCAGTCCATTCTTGAGTAGGCTTTGGGCCCAGGGATCGAAGGTCCAGCGATCCCAAAATTTCATTAGTCTCCCTCCTACCGGTATCATTTCACTTGGACTGCCGTCCTGAGGTCTTGCCTCCCTGACCACGACCACCTCTGAATCCCCTTCCCCTTGAGGGGCGCCTAGACGAGCCTCTGGCTGCTCCTCTAGGCTTTGCACGAAAGGAAGAAGACTGTCCTTCGAACGTTGGGGTGAATGTGGTTGACTGACCTGGCACAGCCTGGGGTACCCACTGAAAAGTAGTCGGGGTTTGTGCCACCATCTGGGGCACTGGAGGCAAAGGCAATTGCAGTTGCTGTTGCTGTCTATAAGGCTTGGCTGGCCGAGACGGTAGCCTAGTCCTCATATTCTTCCTCTTTGGTTGAGGACCCTCATCCGGGGAAGATTTTCTTTTGATAGCCAGGCCCCACTTCTGGAGAAGGTTTCTATTCTCCACGGCGGCCTTATCAACAACCTCTTTGACCACATCGGTAGGGAAAAGGTCTTTTCCCCAAATGTTGGAGGATATTAACTTCCTTGGCTCGTGTCTCACCGAAGCCCCGGTGAACACGAACTCCCTGCAAGCTCTCCTTGCCTTGACGAAGCCATAAAGGTCCTTCGTCACTGTGGCTAGGTGAGACTTAGCCACAACCATGAACATTTCATGGACCTTAGGGTCACTTGCCATCGTCTCAAGAGTAGTCTGATGAGACATTGAGGCAGCCAGTCTTTCTTTTGTCTCGAACTCTCATCGTAAAAGAAATTCGGACAACTTGGGGAGGTCCTCGCCGAATTGCCGTCCGGCAATATCAGCCTCCAACTTTCCCACTGAGAATGTCAGATGGACATCCTTCCAGTCCTTGTGGTCCATAGGCAGAGCCAGCGACAAGGGTTTACACTCCTCCAGGGAGGGGCAAGGCTTGCCGGCCTCGATTGCCTTTAGGACAGCCGCAAACCCTTTTTGTAAAAAGGGGAAGGCTCTATCAGAAGAGGACACAAAAGAAGGGAGCTTCTTGCTCAATGCTGCTACCTTCGAATTCGAGAAGCCCCTCTCTTTCATCGAGGATGAAAGTAGGGCTTGAGCCTTAGCATGGTCCATAATAATGACCTCTTTCGGCTCTGTCTCCTCCCTTGAAGCTGGTTCTTTTCTCAGCCGGACATAGCAGTCCGGATATGATGCCTTGCTGGGCCAGAATTCTACCTCCTCTAGGAGAACTGAACCCAGCTTATCCGAAATGACGATCTTACCAGTCGTCATTGGCATGTGCTCAGCATACCTCCATGGGTTAGCATCTGAGCATATGGGAAGGTCTTTCACATTGAGCCTTTTCCGGGGCCCATGTGATTCTGCTAGGGACTGCATACGCAGTTCCATTGCAGCCGCCTTCTCCTGATTCTCCTTCTGCATTTGTTGGATCATTCCAACAATCGAAGAGAGGGCCTGTCCCAGTTCTACTGGGAGACCAGCGGATGTTGAGGGGATGGGCTCCGGCATCTGAACCGGAGTAGCCGACACCTCGTCGACCCCATCCTCTGCGACATCCGGGGTTTGAACTTGATCCTGACCTTCTGCCAGGAGGTCTTCTTCCAAACCTTCGTCCACATCAGACATCCTGTCACACAACTGGATGTCTTGCATCGCATCTGCGACTTCCTCGTCCACCTGGACTAGGTCTTGGGGGATCTCCTCTTGAGGCTGGGGAATCACTGCTTCAGCTGATGCCTGGGGAAAAAGATACGCCCTCATCTTCTCACTAGGAAGATAAGGGCCAGAGGTGTTCTTCTTGAAGCCCCTTACCCAAGTACGGAGCTTTTCCCTAGCTATATCCCTTGATTCCGCCGTTCTAGGGGAATCAAAAGCCTCAGTAATCAGGTTAGTGCATACAGTACATACCTGAGGGTCCCAATACTGGAGATCATCCTTGGAGACAGCGCATGCTGCGTGTCTCCTACAACACTCATGTCCGCAGAGGTTCCTGCTACGGACATTGCAGAAAACATTTCCGCACTTCGGAGGGTCCTCCTGTAAAGAGAAAAAATTTCCATGAGTATCAAGTGAACTATGTATCACTGGATATGCATAGTATAGCATAACAATTCATAAAGGAAAGACACACACTTGTGTTTCCCTCACAACCCATTGTTGCAGCTTTCCAGATAATAAAATCAAAATTGGTTTATCTCTACTAGAGTAACCAATGCAAGGTTTCCAGAGGAAACAGGTGGAGCTCACACCTAGGCAATGATTTTAAAATCCTGGATAATAGACGGGGAAGACTCTGCTTCCTGTCTGAGGGCAACAGCAAAGGGCTGTGCAAGAAAACACAATAGTGTTAGAAGATACAGTGCTGTACCTAAACTTTTACTATAGTTTTCTTCTTACTGTATATGCTATACAGAAGAATACTAGTACAGTATAGGAGGATGTGTGCCGGCCTGCCTTTGCCGGCCGGCACACACCACAATTAGCTTTAAAGTATACTACTTAACAGCTATAGGGCGGCAGCCTTCTGGTTCAAATGCCTGTGCCGGCGGCAGTAGCTGCCGGCCAGCAACAGCCAGTGTTGGCCGGCAATGACTGCCGGCCAGTAACTACACAAGGTAGTACCTAGCTGCCGGCCACACTCTTGGTGACCGGCAGACAAGGACTGACATAAGCCGGCCGGCAAAGGTACAAGACCGATGCCAGCCGGCAGCAAAAGAACCAGAAGACTACACCTGCCCGGCTGTCTGCCTCATAGGCCGGCAGCCGGGACAGGTACAGCACTAGAAGAAAATAGAATGGATGCCGGGATAAGAGTGTACACGACCCCCCAAGCCCGGCAACCGAAAGAGTGCATATAAGGAAGGGGAGAAACTTAATTCAGGCTTCCTTGACCAATGCCGTCCGGCTCTGTCGGCAGGCATGGATGAGGGACCAAGAGAGGTCCGGGCAGCACTCGAAAACATAAGACCCTTGCCGGCCAGCATCTCAGCCGGCCGGCAATGGCCTTAGTCAATTCCACATCCCAACCTATACTAGGTCCAGAAGTAGAATGACGTACAGTACAGTAATACCCCTGCCGGCCAGCTCTGCCGGCCGGCAAGGTACAGTACAGTAATGGCAAGGCCATTACGGAGATAGAGGGGGAAGGGACAAAAGGGTCCTGCCAACCTTGCTTTAGTGACAGATCACCCGCAGCCAAGA
>NC_090736.1:55174791-55202291 GCF_036898095.1 Palaemon carinicauda | reverse complement strand
ATCACCTATATAGTAAAAGTGTTTCAGCTGTCTCAACAACTGCTGCGGAACCAAAAGGCTTCACTCGCTCTCATGGGTATGACCAGTATCGCTGGCGTGCAACCTGCCGCAAACGGTTCGCCTCGGTAGGTGAACCTACTTTGTGCCCTTTAGTTATGACACCTACTCAAACCTCAACGTGCTGCCATACATGATCTCAATATTTTGCCTATGAAGGACCTGATGACCAGATTCGATGCCCTTATGGACAGCCACTTCATCACCTTCAAGCCCTCCATTAACGTTTCCACTCCTGGCAAAGCTGATGTGAATGTGGTACAACACAGATGCCAGGCCTGTGACATGCCGGTGTGGTGACACAGTCGCCCACCACCCACATATGTCGCCTATTACTCACGCCCCAACCAACCACCTCTCCAGCCACTCACTGATGTCCATCAGCCACAGTTATGCTACTGCCACTCCAGATTCATGACTGCTGCGAAGAATAGTGTAAATGATTGTTATCGGCCAAAAAATGTATAAGTAGGCCAACACATGTGGTAATGGCCTCCTCTGTCACTAATCTTTTCTTTTTACATAACGTATGTACAGGTATGCGATTTTTGGTAGATATGGGTGCTCGCCAGTTTCTTCTCTCTAGGACACAACCTAGTGTATCTAAACCTGATGACGACTACCTTGTAGCTGCCAACGGATCTGTGATACCCACCCAGGGATACGAAAACCTCACATTATTGTTTGGAAGCATCAAATATCATTGGAAGTTTCTCGTTGCTGACGGTACATTGCTAATCTTTGGTACAGATTTCCTCTCACATTTCCACCTACTGGTTAAGGTTGCTCACCAACGGTTAGTCCACGCAGACTTTAACTCTTCGACACCTCTTCAACCCGTCTATCACTGGATCGTTTGGCAGCTGCTAAATGAACGATTGCCGAAATGGAAGAAATATGCTTTTACCAAAAGCCCTCCAGCTCATGGTCAACACCCTTACACATCGTCATGAAGAAAGATGGCTCCCTGCATCAGCGTGGCCATTGCCGGTGTTTGAACATGAAGACAGAACAAGATCACTATCCCCTCCTAAACATTGCCGACGTCACCTCCTACTTGCACAAAATGAAGGTTCCTCCACTCTTGACTTTCTGAAGGGGTGTTATCATGTGCCCATGTACCCGGAAGACATACGCAAACCACCATCACTACCTTCTGTACATCAGCCTTTAATTACTCCTGTTTTGACCTTTTTAATGCCTCATGGATGGCATCATAGTGGACTTCCAAATTGTGTGTATGTTATGTGGACGATATTGTGCTAGACTGCCTAAAACAGAACGGCCTTGTAGTGTGGTACAACAATTGCACCTTTGGTTTCAACTAAGTACCTTGCTTAGGGCACCGCATCACTCCTGAAGGAGTCCACCCCCTCCCTGAGAAGGTAGCAGCCTTTCAGATCTTCCCCACACCCTCGATCATCAAAGCACTACAAGTATCTTTGGGCATGATCAATTATTTCACTCATATTGGCCTTCTTCCGTAGAAAACTGTCCAAGCCAGAATCCAGGTACTCTATCTTCGACTGCGAATTGCGGGTGGTGCATTTGGCTGTCCCTCACTTTCGCCACCTCTTAGAAGGTACGTCCTTCATCATTTCCCAAACCACAATCCTCTGGTGCTCGCCTTCACTTGACAGTCCAATACCTGGTCTGGCTGTCAAGGCTGAAATCTCTCCAACATGGCTGAATACAATTACACCTTTCAACACGTTCATGGGAAAATGTATCCCATTGCCGATGCCTTGTCAAGAAACACATTGGCTACCATTCACATATGATTGGATTACAACGCCTTGGCAGAATCCCCAAAAAAAAGATCCAGTTTACCAAGCATGTAGTATATTCAGCACATCCCTCCACTGGGAAGATTTTGCCCTCGATAACTCCAACGTAACATTCTTCTGTGACATCAGTGCCGGTATACCATGACAATGGACATCTGCTCCCATTCGCCGATAAGTGTTCAATGTCATTCATGGCTTTTCACATTCCTAGTGCCCATTTACTGCACGGCTACTAAAGACGAATTTGATTTTACACGACATTACTAAAGAAGCTAAGGTTGTGTCCTGTACTTCATGCCACATTGTTTTAACCACATTCACGTCAACGTAGTAGATCCCCTTCCCACATCACAAGAACGTTACCTGTTTACCGTCATAAACCACTCCACTTGTTGGCCTAAGGTCATTCTCATGGAAACGGCAACATCCATTCTCATGGAAACGGCAACATCCACCTCATGTACATCTGCTTAATCTGAGGATGGATAGCAAGATTTGGTATCCCTTAGTTAGGCTTAGTATATTACCTCTGACAGGGGTACCACGTTCACCTCTCAATTGTGAACCACTGCATCTTACTTCTAATCTCATCAACTCATGGCGAATTGTTTTTCTTAAAGCTCCTAATCACTTATCTTATATATCATATTCAGTATATAGATATGTTAAAGATTTATTTTTTCATAAGTTCTTTTGCTTTTTATTACGTATCTTACATAGAAAGACAATGCCTCGATTAAGAGGCAAATCATCAGAATTGCTTTTGCGACCAGATTGGAATATGTATGGTATCTTTGAACTCAACGCAATCTGTTCTCGAGCGATTCATGGTATATTTCCGGGTGTCTAGAATGCTCCGTGTTTTCAATCCCAATGAACCTAATCAATTTCCTGCATCCATTATCACTGATTATTGCATCCTCTAAATGAATCCCGCTGAATGAAAACCAATGGAGAAAGTATACGTATAAAGAAAAATCATGGATCTAAAAACGAAGGGATAACTTATTTATTTTCCTTCTTATACTGATATTTCGACTTTGTGCTGCTCTATGCCAGACCTGCTAAAGATTTCTAAATAAGGTAACTCCAGTTATAATCATATGTGTAACATTCTATATATATATATATATATATATATATATATATATATATATATATATATATATATATATATATATATATATATATATATATATATATATATATATAAACACACACACACACACACACACACACACACATATATATATATATATATATATATATATATATATATATATATATATATATATATATATATATATATATATATATATATATATATATATATATATATATATATATATACATGTATGGATGTGTGTGTATAAATACTTGGGAAACAGGAAAGTAAAACACCAGGTTCTATTTATATACATGTATGGATGTGTGTGTGTATAAATCCTTGGGAAACAGTAAAGTAAAACACCAGGTACTAAGCGCTTTCATGTATTACGCACAGTTCTTCAGTGTACCCTGAAGTGTACGTAATACACGAAAGCTCTTGGAACATGGTCTTCTACTTTCCTGTATCCTTTGGATTTTAATCTTATATTTCTATCACGTGCAGTTTTGTGACTGATAAGCAATATAAAAGGCACACTTGAACTATACAAATTTTCGGCGTATATAAGTATATAAGTCGGAACCTCAGTGCTAACTCCATTTCAGATTTTACATGGCGAGACATTAGTCTCATTTTAGCAAGTTTTCCCCGACTTCCGGCCCACCAGGTGACACAATTGATAGCTTTTAATTTGAATTACCCCTAATGAGTCAATGTGAATGAAAATCAACAAATTATCGTGCTGAAATAGAAATAAATTTCAATCTCATGAAGGGGCTTGTTCGATTTTAGTAGGTGATAACAATTTATATATATATATATATATATATATATATATATATATATATATATATATATATATATATATATATATATATATATATATATAATGTGTGTGTGTGTGTGTGTGTATCTGTGTCTGTGTGTGTGTGTATGTATATATCTGAAGCAAGCATCATATTTTTAAGTTAATGATGGTGATTTCTAGTTCATAGCCAACCCATTGTTTTGTGTATTTTTCATGTCGGGTTTAATTAAATTTCAATTAGCTTATCTAATAAAAAAAGTTTTCTTTTTACAGGAAGGTTCATTAATTTTCCTTGGATTATGGATTTATAGTTCCACAAGTTCTAATTAATATAAACTTACTCTTTAAATCGAAAATGCGAATGAATTATAATTCCTAGATTTTCCTTTTAGAGAATAATCAAATTATTAGACTAAGGAATAAAAATGCCGCTAATGATATTCCGTTCTCAATGCCTCTGATGAGAAAATGATTGTATGTTAGACTTTCAAAATAAAAAGGACAAAATATTTACGAATAAATAGATAGGAATATATATATATATATATATATATATATATATATATATATATATATATATATATATATATATATATATATATATATATATATATATATATATGTATGTATATGTACAGTATCCATATATATATATATATATATATATATATATATATATATATATATATATATATATATATATATATATATATATATATATATATATATATAGAGGGAGTAATCATGCCCTGGTTAGAGATGCACCCCGAGAGGTGGTGTACATCTATCTGTACCAACCGTGTTTCACACAATTGTACATAATTCCTTTTGTATATATTATGGTTGTATCTTCGCTCTTCCCTCGCACTAAAACGAACATGAAAATTCAAGTCTGGTTTTTCCTCTGTGATTTTGTCTGTCTTGTGAACTTGTCATGTCCTGTTGCCTTGAGGTTTTGTATATAAGGAGAGTGTTCCACAACAATATAACTCAGTCGTTTCCAATCTGCCTTTGATTTCACAACTCCTCTCTCGGCCCGTCACATTGGTGACCCCGGAAGTCGACTCGCTTCCACCGCCTTCCACCCCCACCCCCTCGCCCCTCCATCGTTGGTACTATGACGGACTCTACGGCAGTTGGCGCTACGGCCTCTCCATTCAAACTTTCATCGTTTGCCAGCGGAGAGGCGTTTGCTTGGTTTCAGCGCGCAGAAGTCCAGTTTCGTATCAGGGGCGTGACTCGCTCAACCACCAAAGCGGATTATGTTCTCGCGGCGATACCCGAGGACACCTTCCCAGAAATATCCGACTGGCTTTGTGAACAAGGAGACACCCCAATAGCGTATGACGACCTCAAATCATACCTTCTGCAACAGTACTCGCCGTCGCCAGCCGCCCGTATAGCAAAGCTTTTTCAGCTCTCGCAACAACCGTTGGGGGACCAAAGGGCTTCGCTTGCCCTCAGGGAAATGACCAGTATCGCTCGCCTTCAACCTGCCGCAGACGGCTCTCCTCGTGAGGTGAACCTACTCCGTGCCCTTTGGATACGCCGTTTACCTGTACCTGTGCGCGCTGCCATACCCGATGTCGATAGTTTACCCATAAAGGACTCGATGACCAAAGCCGACGCCCTTATGGACAGCCACTTCAAGACCTCCATCAATGCCTCCACCCCTGATGACGAGGATGCCTATTCAACGTACACCGAAGCTGACTTGAATGCCGTAGGACATACACGCCTACCCCTTGACGTGCCGAAGCGGCGACAAAGCCGCCCACCACCCACCAATCGCTCGCGCCCCAACGAACGACTTCTACAGCCACTTACTACCTCCCATCCACCGCAGTTTTGCTACTACCACTTCAGATTCGGGGCAACCGCGAAGAAATGTGCCAAAGATTGTCAGTGGCCAAAAAACGTGTAAGTAGGCCATCGCTTGTGGCGGTGGCCTCCCATGTTTCTAATCTTTTCTTTTTACAGGATGCAGGAACGGGCGTGCGATTTTTGGTAGACACGGGTGCTTGTCGTTCTCTTTTGCCAAGGAAACTCTTCAAGGCACAACGTAGTCTGTCTACATCTGCCGATGTCCGCTTGGTAGCTGCCAACGGATCTGCGATACCCACCTACGGTTACGAGAGCCTCACATTATCGTTCGGAAACGGTAAATTCAATTGGAAGTTTCTCGTTGCTGACGTCACAATGCCAATCCTCGGTGCGGATTTCCTCTCTCATTTCCACCTTCTGGTCGATGTCGCCCACCGACGATTGGTCAACGCGGACTCGTACTTGTCGACACCTCTTCAACCCGCCCCCTCTAACCTCGCTTTCCACATCAGCGCACCCACGGATGCCTACGCCCACCTCCTCACGTCGTACCCGGAAGTTTTCCGTCCAGAACTTCGCCAAACGCCCACGGTTCCTGCTAAGCACGGTATTTATCACCATATCAAGACGACGGGACCCCCAGTCTTCGCAAAATTCAGACGTCTGGCACCGGAACGATTGGCAGCCGCCAAACAGACGTTCGCCGAAATGGAGAAAATGGGCCTTTGCCAAAAGGCCTCCAGCCCATGGTCGTCACCCTTATACATCGTTCTGAAGAAAGACGGCTCCCTCCGTCCGTGCGGGGATTACAGGCGCCTGAACATGCAAACAGAACCGGATCACTACCCCCTCCCAAACATTGCCGATGTAACCTCCTACCTGCACAAAGCAAAGGTTTTCTCTACGCTCGACCTCCTGAAGGGGTATTATCAGGTGCCTATGAACCCAGAAGACATCCCCAAGACCGCCATCACCACTCCGTTTGGCATATACACCTTCAATTACTCCTGTTTTGGCCTTCGTAATGCTTGGGCAACGTTTCAACGTCTCATGGATGGCATCTTAGGGGACCTCCCTTTCTGTGTATGTTATGTGGACGACATACTTGTGTTCTCCTCCTCAAAAGAGGAACACCTCCGTCACCTGCGCATCGTGCTCGACCGCCTGCAACAAAACGGCCTTGTAGTCCGGTACGACAAGTGTACCTTTGGCGTCAACGAAGTATCGTTCTTAGGGCACCGTATCACTCCTGAAGGAGTCCATCCCCTCCCTGAGAAGGTAGCAGCCGTTCAGAATTTCCTCACGCCCTCGACCGTCAAAGCTCTGCAGGAATTCTTGGGCATGATCAACTATTATCACCGCTTTCTGCCAGCCATCGCCGCCACTCTTGCTCCCCTCTACGCCTCCCTCAAGGGCAAGCCAAAGGACTTGAAGTGGGGTCCCCTTCAAGAAGCGGCCTTCTGCAAGGCAAAGAAGGCCCTATCAACTGCTGCGGCTCTCACTTTTCCTATCCCACACGCCCCTCTCCTTCTCTCCACCGATGCCAGCGACGTCGCTATTGGTGCAGTACTCGAGCAGGTGGTCAAAGGCTCGCCCCGCCCATTGGCCTTCTTCAGCAGAAAACTGTCCAAGGCAGAATCGGGTTATTCTACCTTCGATCGAGAATTTCTGGCGGTGCACCTGGCTGTCCGTCAGTTTCACCATTTCTTAGAAGGTACGCCCTTCGTCATTCGCACAGACCACATGCCTCTGGTGCACGCCTTCACTCGACAGTCTGGCGCCTGGTCCGCCCGTCAATGCCGACATCTCTCCGCCGTGGCTGAATACAATTGCACCCTCCAATACGTCCCTGGGAAAATGAATCCCGTTGCCGATGCCCTGTCAAGAAACACGTTGGGTGCCGTTCAACTGGGATTGGATTACAACGCCCTGGCTGAAGCCCAACGACAGGATCCAGAGTATCAAGCTTGTAGGACATCCTGCACGTCCCTCCGTTGGGAGGATTTTCCCCTCGAAAACTCCAACACCACCCTCCTCTGTGACGTCAGTACTGGTAGACCGCGACCTTGGATTCCTGCTCCCATGCGCCGACAGGTGTTTGATTTCATCCACGGCCTTTCACATCCCTCGTGCCGTTCTACTGCACAGCTGCTGAAGGCAAAGTTCATTTGGCACGGCATTTCTAAGGATGCTAAGGATTGGGTCCGTGCCTGTACTTCTTGCCAAACTTCCTAAGTACATCGACATACGGATTCAGGAGTGGGCACCTTTCCTCAACCTCAGCGTCGTTTCGCACACATTCACGTCGACGTTGTAGGCCCCCTACCCACATCACAAGGACATCGTTACCTGTTTACCGTCATCGACCGCTCCACTCGTTAGCCTGAATCCATTCCCATGGAAACTGCAACGTCCGCCTCATGTACATCTGCCTTACTCTCTGGATGGATTTCAAGATTCGGTATCCCTGAACATATTACTTCTGACAGGGGAACCACTTTCACCTCTCAATTATGGACGTCATTAGCGAATCTCCTGGGCATCACCCTACATCACACAACGGCCTACAACCCCGCTGCCAATGGAATGGTTGAACGTTTTCATCGCACCCTCTAAGCAGCTTTGATGTCCCGCTGCAAGGATTGCAACTGGTTTACTCAGCTTCCCTGGGTCCTCCTGGGACTAATGACCACTCCTAAAGACGCCCTCGACGTCTCGGCAGCCGAAATGGTGTATGGCGACCCGTTGGTCGTCCCTGCCGAGTTTTTTCCTTCTACAACCTCCTCCGACGATCTCCAGCGCATACGTCACGTCGTGGGAAAATTTACTCCGTGCCGCCAGACTTACAAGCCCCCAGCGAAGCATCACATACCAACAGACTTGCACTCTGCAACGCACGTCTTCCTGCGCAACGACACCAGCAAGCCACCGTTAATGCCCCCCTACACGGGACCTTACCTTGTGATCCGACGCAGTCCGAAAGCATTCCTCCTAAACATTCGGGGCAAAGGAGACTGGGTCTCCATTGATCGTCTAAAACCTGCTTATCTTCTGCCAGATGACCCGCCTACAGTTCGCCTCTCTAGATCAGGGCGCCCTATTTAACATGTACAGTATGTCATTTTTAGGGGGGGAGCCATGTACCAACCGTGTTTCACACAATGGTACATAATTCCTTTTGTATATATTATGGTTGTATCTTCGCTCTTCCCTCGCACTAAAACGAACATGAAAATTCAAGTCTGGTTTTTCCTCTGTGATTTTGTCTGTCTTGTGAACTTGTCATGTCCTGTTGCCTTGAGGTTTTGTATATAAGGAGAGTGTTCCACAACAATATAACTCAGTCGTTTCCAATCTGCCTTTGATTTCACAACTCCTCTCTCGGCCCGTCACATATCTGAATATGTAGCCGTCAATTTTGACCGTTCGTGTACACAAGTTTATATATATATATATATATATATATATATATATATATATATATATATATATATATATATATATATATACATATACATATATATATATATATATATATATATATATATATATATATATATATATATATATATATATATATATATATATATATATATATACAGTATATATATATATATATATATATATATATATATATATATATATATATATATATATATATATATATATTTATATATATATATATATATATATATATATATATATATATATTTATATATATACAGTATATATTTATATATATATATATATATATATATATATATATATATATATATATATATATATATATATATATATATATATATATATATATATATATATATATATATATTTATATATGTGTAGAAATCACGAAAGCTGACACGTGATGAATATAAAATGTATTATAGCCACGAAAGGAAAAATGAAAAAGACTTGATTGGAGTTAGTACTTTCATCCACTCAGGAAATTATCAAACTCAGCAATGAGAATACATATACAAAGACATCGTATTTATACAGGAGAAGGGGATCCAACAGCTGTCAGTTTCTTAATAATTCCGGAGAAGTCAGATTTTAGATAAAAGGATAATACTGGATTAACGGAAAACAGACCTGGACTTAGATTCAAATTTCTACCTTGAGTACAGGAGATTAAAAATGATTCAACAATATTCCTTTGGAAATAGTCATTTACATGGATTACTTTTTCCGTCTTTGACCAACCAATTCTGTGACTTGACCCTAACCAGTGGGAGGCCAAGGCATTATTAAGAGAACCCCTGGAGACGGCCACCTGATGTTGTTTTAATCTGACTGGTATACTTTTTGATGTTTGGCCAACATAAAATAAGTTACACTCTGAACAAGGAATGCTATATATTACGTTATTATCATTTCCAGAACTATTCTTAATTAACATGTTTTTTAAAGTACAATTATATTTAAACACTACAGCAATATCTAGTTTTTTCAAAAGGGGTATAACATCTAAAAAACAAACATGAAATGGCAAACAAAGCATATTATTAATTGTTTCCTTTCTCTCTAATTGGACACTATAAAATGTTTTCTTAGCCTTATTCATACATTTGTCTAAGAAATATTTAGGATAACAAAGATCTGTAGCAATTTTTTCTATTTTAGTGAACTCCTCCTCAATGTAATCTGGGCTACAAATTCTCAATGCCCTAAGGTACATGGAGGAAAAAACTGAATGCTTAATATTTTTAGAGTGACCGGAGTAAAAATGTACATATGAAAAATTATTTGTGGGCTTTCTATATATGGAAAACTTAAATTTATCTGTTTCTCTAACTATTAAAACGTCTAAAAATGGGATACGGTTATTTTCTTCATTTTCTATAGTGAATTTTATTGATGGTACTAATGAATTAATGATTGAAACAATGCCCTCAAGATTAAAATTTTCTTCTAAAATACCTAGAACATCATCAACATATCGATACCACACAATTTGGGAAGACCACACTGAAGGGATTAATCTAGATTCAAAAAATTCCATATATATGTTGGATAAAAGTGGAGACAAAGGATTACCCATAGCCATACCAAAAACCTGTTCATAGAAATCTCCATTAAAACTAAATTTACACTTTTTAATGCACAAACAAATGAGCTCAATAATAGTAGGGGTTGATAAAGGTAAATCATAAGCATCTAAAATACCCGACAGGAAATCCAATAAGTCATCAACCGGCACTTTGGTAAACAATGAAGTTACATCAAAACTTACTAATCTATGTCTAGACGTAAGGTTAACGTTTTGTAATTTTTCGCAAAGATCAACAGAATTTTTTATATGAGCGGTTGAAATAGATCCTAAGATCGGGGAAAGTAATTTGACTAAATATTTGGATAATTTATAGTTAATAGAACCTGTAGCACTGATAATTGGTCTGATTGGATATCCTTTTTTATGGGTTTTAATTAAACCATATAAATAAGGCAAAGACGGACCAGTAGAGATAAAGGCATTAATTAAGGATTTTTCTTGTTTTAAGATAGATTTTAAGTTTTTATTAAAATCTTTGATGACCTCGTCTAAGGGATTACCTCTTAATTTTATGTAAGTAGAAACATCAGATAAAAGTACATACATCTTTTCTAAATAAGTTGTTTTGTTCATAATAACTAATACATTAGCTTTGTCTGCTTTTGTAATATGTAATTCACAGTCATTTTTCAACGATTTTAAGGCTGTTAAAAACCGTTTAGGGGAAATTGCAGGTGTTTGCATATCCCATCACCGAATAAATTAGCCCTTTAGCAATGTCGATGTTACACTGGGGAATTTTCTTAGTTTTTTCCAATTTTACAAAGGCAGAGGCAATATCTACACTATTAGGTTTTTTATTTACTGCGAATGATAAACCATACCCCAAGGCCTTTTTTACTTCACTTGATACAGGTTTATCAGACAAATTTATAACACAATTTTCTTGAAAATTCTTGTTCCAATCACTAGCCTGTAATAGTCTATTGAATTTATTTTCCAAATGAACACTTAAAACTTGTAATTTTTCTCTAAGTCGGGAGTAGATCACGTTCAATACGGGTGTTCTCCAGTCAAGAGGAACATCACGCATAAAATCAAATTTAGTCTTGCGTAACTGCTTGAATAATTGTTGTTCTGACCTTCTTGTAGTTTCGAGATGTTTCTTCAGGGATAGAACACTAAAATCACTAAATGGGTGGTCAATATCCTTTCTTAGTCGAGCTGGGAGTAACGTTTTGGGGATCACATGTTCCTCTAAACAACGATGCAGAAATTTTCGTCGGAGTCTAGTAGAATGGGCTTTCACCAGGGAGTTTTGAAAGTCCTTTAAGAGATAAGATAGGAAGGGGAAAACGAGGCAAAAGTTACGCGTGGCGTCCATTATGTGTAGAAATCACGAAAGCTGACACGTGATGAATATAAAATGTATTATAGCCACGAAAGGAAAAATGAAAAAGACTTGATTGGAGTTAGTACTTTCATCCACTCAGGACATTATCAAACTCAGCAATGAGAATACATATACAAAGACATCGTATTTATACAGGAGAAGGGGATCCAACAGCTGTCACGATGATTTCTCTCAAAATGGAAAATCTGTTGTTTGATCAATTAAGATCATACCTATAGTACATAATATTTCTTAATTGAACTTTTAAAACTGTCTTAATTTTGTACTCGCTTTAAAATGACCATACTTCACTTGCATATCTACATGGTTGGGAATCATACTTATTTCACAACGGAGGTTTTCTTTTACATGCTATGCTCTGAATACCTATGGCCTTCTACTCACATATTAATAAAACAAAGTAATGCAATTAGCTGCACAACACCAAAACAGATGCAAAAAGGAAACTGAAAAGGGCAGTAGATAATTAAAAACTTACAAAATTTTTAGAGTTATTTTGAGAATAGGAAAACATTAACCAAAGGTAAAATGTAATAGGTTGTGTTAGGTCTCTTCTTAAAGAGAGAGAGAGAGAGAGAGAGAGAGAGAGAGAGAGAGAGAGAGAGAGAGAGAGAGAGAGAGAGAGAGAGAGAGAGTAGGTGCAAAGCATGCATACGTTCGCATTACTTTTTTACGTTCAAATATAATAAACTTGACCACATGCAAATCTAGCAATTATCCACATACATTGCTAGGCGCAGGTAGACTAGTTGAATAGTTGTATGAATTTGTTTAAAATTAACAGGATTTCCATGATTTATGCGTGTCATTAAATTCCTGTCACCATCAGCAGATCGCGTTGAAGTAAAAGATATAAGGGCTCAATGCTATTTATGTTGAAACACACACACACACACAAACAAATATATATATATATATATATATATATATATATATATATATATATATATATATATATATATATATATATATATATATATATATATATATATATATATATATATATATATATACATGTGTGTATACATATATCCTTTGATGCATACATACTCATATACACACATGCATATATATATATATATATATATATATATATATATATATATATATATATATATATATATATATATATATATATATATCATTTATACATATATATATATATATATATATATATATATATATATATATATATATATATATATATATATATATATATATATATATATATCATTTATACACACACACACATATATATATATATATATATATATATATATATATATATATATATATATATATATATATATATATATATATATTATCATCATCATCATCATAATCATCTGTTACTAGTCAACTGCAGAACAAAGGCCTCAGACATGTTCTCCCATTTGTGTTTATTTATTTTTGTATGCTTATCCACAACAGCCAACATTTTTAGTTCGATAATCCATCGTCTTCTCTTCCTTCCCTCTACCTCTTTGACAATCTCTAGGGACCTATTCGGTTATTCTCAATGTTCATCCACTATCTGTTCATTTCTTTTCCGTACATGTTGTTAGAATATCCTCTATTCTAGTTTGCTCTTTTATCCATGTTGCTCTTTTACTGTCTCTTAGAGTTATTCCGATCATTATTCTTGTAAATATTTTATGATTTAAGGTTTCATTAAGGCTCCAAGTTTCTGATGTATCAGTTAAAAATTGTAGGACCATCTTTTTAAATTCTTTTCGTTTTACAGAATGTGGTATTTTACTTTCTTTTAATAATCTCATTTTCTTTACCAAAAGCTCTGCATCCCTTGCTTATCCTTCTTTTAATTTCGGTTTTTATTCTTGGGGATACACAGCAACCAACGCAATTGTCTGCAAGTGAATGAATATAACTGAAACAAACTCAACAGTATCATTACCAGAATTAATTGCCCATTTTCATGTCCCTTGCCGTTGTACAAGAACGTATGAATACGATTATGTTTCTTCTAACCCATATTGAAAGCTCAGAGGGTTGAACAATAAAAACTTGAATATCTGACAGTAAATGTTAGAATTAAAGCCAATATTTTTGTTTAGTAACATCTAATATTATGTTTAATATCTGTTAATTGCGTTTAAGATTGAAGGCTCTTGAATTTATTAAAAACTAAGGTGGATGAGTTGCAAAGATATTGTACCGCATGTGTTTCACACATGCTTGTACACTTACAGTATTTTTTGTATATCTTGCTTTACCACTTACTGTTAACAGAGGCAGCCATTTCATTAGTTATTTTGTTTGATGTTTTTTTACCTTATTCGGAATATCGTGTATATAAACTTGATATCTGTTGCACTTACCTCGCCTCGCAATTATCACCTCACGGCTTACTCGCATTTTTCATGACCCCGGAGTGACTAGTTCCTTCCCACCTTCTTTCTTGCTGCTGTGGCCTACTTGCTACAATGCCTCTCACCGAACGTGGCTCTTTAACATACACTGCATCAATAAGACGGTTGCCCTTTGTCAGTGGAGAATCGTTCGCCTGATTCCAGAGTGCCAAAGTTTGGTTTCGTATCAAGGGCATGACTCACTCAAGCACCATAGCAGATTATATTTTCGTGGCCATCCCAGAAAACACCATCCTGGATATCTCAGATTGGCTTTGCGACCAAGGGGACACTCCAATAGCATGTGATACACTCAAAACATACCTCCTGGAGGAGTGCTCACTATTGCCAACCACCTATATAGTAAAAGTGTTTCAGCTGTCTCAACAACTGCTGGGGAACCAAGAGGCTTCACTCGCTCACAAGGGGTATGACCAGTATCGCTGGCCTGCAACCTGCTGCAAACGGTTCTCCACAATAGGAGAACCTACTTTGTGCCCTTTATGTATGACACCTACCCAAACCTGAACGTGCTGCCATACATGATCTCGATATTTTGTCTATAAAGGACCTGATGACCAGATTCGATGCCCTTATGGACAGTCGCTTCATCACCTTCAAGCCCTCCATTAACATTTCTACTCCTGGCAAAGAGGAAAACTATTTAACATCAACCAAAGCTGACTTGAATGTGGGACAACACAGACGCCCAGCCTGTGACATGCCAGAGTGACAACACAATCGCCCACCACCCACATATGTCACCTATTACTCAAAACCCCAACTAACCAGCTCTCCAGCCACTTACTGGTGCCCATCTGCCACAGTTATGCCACTGCCACTCCAGATTCATGACTGCTGCGAAGAATAGTGTGAATGATTGTCATCGGCCAAAAAAATGTATAAGTAGGCCAACTCATGTGGTAATGGCCTCCTCTATCACTAACCTTTTCTTTTTACATAATGTTTGTACAGGTATGCAATTTTTGGTAGATGTGGGTGCTTGCCCTTTTCTTCTCTCTAGGACATAACCTAGTCTATATAAACCTGACGATGACTACCTGGTAGCTGCCAACAGATCTGTGATACCCACCCAGGGATCTGAGAACCTCACATTATCGTTTGAAACCATTAAATATCATTAGAAGTTTCTCGTTGCTGACGGTACATTGCTAATCCTTGGTAAGGATACCCTCTCACATTTCCACCTACTGGTTAAGGTTGCTCACCAACGGTTAGTCCACGCAGACTCTAACACTTCGACACCTCTTCAATCTGACTCCTCCAACCTCGCTCTACACATCAGCACACTCATGGATGTCTACTCCCACCTCCTCACATTGTACCCTGAAGTACCCAAAACTTTGCCAGACATCTGCATTTCCTGCCAAACCTGGTTTTTATCACAGTATCCAGACAACGGGATCCCCAGTGTTCCCAAGATTCAGACGCCTGGCACTGGATCGTATGACAGTTGCTAAATGAACGTTTGCTGAAATGGAAGAAATATGCCTTTACCAAAAGGCCTTAAGCCCATGGTCGACACCCTTACACATCATCATGAAGAAAGATGGCTCCCTGCATCAGCGTGCATGAAGACAGAACAAGATCACTATCACCTCCTAAACATTGCTGACATGACCTCTTACTTGCACAAAAAAAAGGTTTCCTCCACTCTTGACTTTCTGAAGGGGTGTTATCATGTGCCCATGAACCCGGAAGACATCCGCAAAACCACCATCACTACCTTCATCTGTACATCAACCTTCAATTACTCCTGTTTTGACCTTTGTAATTCTACGGCCTCTTTTCAATACCTCATGGATGGCATCACAGTGGGCTTCTCATTCTGTGTATGTTATGTGGATGATATTGTGCTAGAATGCTTACAACAGAAAGGCTTTATAGTGCGGTACGATAACTGCACCTTTGGTTTCAACTAAGTACCTTGCTTAAGGCACCACATCATTCCTGAAGGAGTCCACCCCCTCCCTGAGAAGGTAGGAGCCTTTCAGATATTCCCAACACCCTCGATCATCAAAGCACTGCAAGAATCTTTGGCCATGATCAATTATTATCAACGTTTACTGCAAGCCACTGCCACCTCTTTTGCCCCATTCTACACCTCCCTCAAGAGCAAGCCAAAAGGCCTATAGTGGGGTTCCCTTCAATAAGCAGCCTTCTGCAATGCAAAATATGTCCTGTAAACCACTGCTGCTCTTACTTTTTCTGTGCCACGGGTCCCTCTCCTCCACTTCACTGGTGCCAGCGATTTCGCCATTGGTGCAGTACTCAACGAGGTGGTCAATGGCTCGCCATGCATATTGGCCTTCTTCCGTAGAAAACTGTCCAAGGCAGAATCCATGTACTCTATCTTCGACTGCGAATTAGGGGTGGTGCATTTGGCTGTCCCTCACTTTTGCCACTTTTTAGAAGGTACGTCCTTCATCATTTGCGCAGACCACATGCCTCTTGTGCACGCCTTCACTTGGCAGTCCAACACCTAGTCTGGCTGTCAATGCTGACATCTCTCCAACATGGCTGAATACAATTACATCCTTCAATACATTCACGGGAAAATGTATCCCGTTGCCGATGCCTTGTCAAGAAACACATTGGCCGCCATTCACATATGATTAGATTACAACGCCTTGGCAGAAGCCCAACAAAAAGACCCAGTTTACCAAACATGTAGTAGATTTTGCACATTCCTCCAATGGGAAGATTTTGCCCTCGATAACTAACGCAACATTCCTACATCTGCTCCCACTCGCCGACAAGTGTTCGATGCCAGACCTGCTAAATATTTCTAAATAAGGAAACGCCAGTTATAATCATATGTGTTACACTATTGCTTTAAACATATCGTGTTCCAGGGAATTCAAGATGAATTTGTCAGCGAGGCTTCTGATATTTTTTGTCTATAGACTTTATATATATATATATATATATATATATATATATATATATATATATATATATATATATATATATATATATATATATATATATATATATATATATATATATATATATATATATATATATATATATATATATATATATATATATATATATATATATTCAAATGAGCAATAAATATATTTGATACATTAATTTTTGGATCCTCTTATCGACCTCGGGATCAGAGCCCCAGGCAAAATCATGCAAAGACAAGAGCTTGTGACCGGCCGGAATTCGAACCCTGGTCGGCAAGCTTGTATAGACAGTGACTAACCCACTTGGCCACGAAGAAAGATAAAAGTCAATGACAAGCCTTCCGTACTTATACCTGTCGAATTCAGGTGTTTTGTACTTAGAATTGAAATCAACCCATCTTCTCCATCGTAGCTAATTGGTAGTTTTTTACTTGGCATTCGTTTAATGATATATTTTGCACATTTCCACGTGTTTTTTATATTCAAATAAGTCATATATATTTTTGATACGTTAATGTCTGGATTCTCTTAACGACCTCGGAATTAGACCCCCAGGCGAAATCACACAAAAAGAAGAGCTTGTGACCGGCCGGGAATCGAACCCTGGTCGGCAAGCTTGTATAGACAGTGACTAAACCATTTGGCCACGAAGAAAAATAGAAGTCAGTGACAATCCTTCTCTACTTATACCTGTCGAATTCAGGTGTTTTGTACTTAGAATTGAAATCAACCCATCTTCATCATCGTAGCTAATTGGTAGTTTGTTACTTGGCATTCGTTTAATGATAAATTTTGCACATTTAGACGTGTTTTTCTTATTCAAATAAGCCATATATATTTTTGATATATTAATGTCTGGATTTTCTTAACGACCTCGGGATCAGAGCCCCAGGCAAAATCACACAAAGACAAGAGCTTGTGACCGACCAGACATTAATGTATCAAAAATCTATATGGCTAATTTGAATATGATAAACACGTTAAATTTATGTATAAAGAAATATCCTTTGCAAAATTTATAGAACGAAAACGTGTTAGTCTATAAGTCAATACATAAACTATCTTATCCATATGTAGAAGATGACCCATTTTATAGTCCTTTGTGTCGGGTTTCATCACAGGCTCTCTTGTATATTATCATACATATTAATACAAAACAAAAAACATAATCAAGCTCTTATAAAAGACTTAGTGATATTAAAGAAAAGAAAATATAGAATATTAAAACATTTCTTATTGAAGAGTTTTAAGCGTAATAGATTTAATTTCTTTAATCATATGTTTGTCGTGATACCAGCTAATTACCTTCGTTCACTTGTTTCAAATAAATGATGTTCTTTACTTGTTAACAGGCACAAGACGTTTATTTATTTACGTACTTTAACTGCAGCGTGCGATTTAAAGAAAAAAAAATAGAAAAGCTCGGAATGACATGTCATATTCGTATAGATATTTTTTTTCTTTTTTTTTTTTTTTTTGTTATATGGGAGCCTTTCTAAACCGTAAAAGGGTCCAGGTAATGTCTGCTTCACAAAGTTCTATGGTAGAAGATAATGATTTTTTCTATATATTGTATATTAAAGAATGAAATCTCTTAATGGTAGCCTATTGGAAACGACCCTGTCTAACAATCTGTTGGACGGGAGCCCGAGACTCGCTCAAGCTTGATAGTTTCTCAGTGTCTGCAACATCATCATTCTTGTTGAGAAATGGATGGGGATTTTGTTTGAGTCTATAATTCTACCTGCTAAGTCATCAGCAGTCATTGCCTGGCCCTCCCAGGTCCTAGCACTGGGCGATGAGCATATGCAAATTATATATGATTAGTTTGTAGGACATTGTCCTATCCTTTGCTTCTACCATTTATATGAAATCGTTAAACCTTTTAATTATTTAATAGCTATATTATTGACATAAGGAGTTGGGTATACAGATGCCTCGGATTAATGATAATCATATACTTGATAAAGGATATAGGATATTATTCTTTCTGTATACATGGTCCATAGACATTTTGTCAATTAAATTATACAGATAATACGGGGATTCAAAATGTATTATATCTGATATGTGAAGGGACTTTTGTAGCCAATGTAAAAACATACAAATAAACATTATATATATGTATATATATATATATATATATATATATATATATATATATATATATATATATATATATATATATATATATATATATATATATATATATATATATATATATATATATAACGGATTTTGAGCGAAGCGAAAAATCTATTTTTGGGTGAGATGGCCATGTCGTCCTGATGGAAGTTCCTATAGGGTAGCTTCCTAGGGTATATTACAACTACGGCGATATTCCCAGAGAATTTACCTTAAGGTACCCAGAATTCTAACTCCTGGAGCGAATATCCCTAATTAAAGGGATATCGCGACATATCAGAGGATGTATTCTTGACACGCCACATGGCAATCTGCACCCCAAACAGAGATAACACATCGAGGGGTCAATTGGCAAGAAACGAAAACGAGAAAGAAAAAGGGGGAGCCGCTCCAAAGGCTCCCTCTTCTCCAGTTTCGTAAGCGTACCTGGCGCCAATCCTGGTGCCATCTGTATTCCTTGTAGCGTACACGAGGTGCTACAGATACTGTATGTAGGGAGGGGTCCTAGAGCCCTTTCTTAGAAAGGGAAGGGCGGGTCCATCAGGACGACATGGCCATCTCACCCAAAAATACATTTTTCGCTTCGCTCAAAATCCGTTTTTTGGGCTCAAGCCATGTCGTCCTGACGGAAGTATATCAGAGCATTACTGTATCTGTGGATTCTCAGAACATGCCGTACTCCCCGGAGGTAATTTTTCCCGGTCGACTAGACCTAGAGACCTAAGATGTTACCGTTATACATCTTTTCAACTAACCATAAACCATGTTAGAGCTTCCTGCCCCCTAGAGGGAAGACTCCTACTAGACTCTGGAAAAGTCTCGAAGAGTACATATACCTATGTATGAATACCAGGCAAGCTAATATAGTGGTCTCACCCTATATTAAGTAAAGCATAGTTTGTAAAGAACCACTGCGTCAATATGAAATATCGACCAGTTCTCCGCACAATACTTGTATTGGACAAAGTTTTATATCCGCATAGGAGGAAACTGTAAAACCGCCACCGTCCCTTTCTGGGACGGAGTCCTCCCGTTAAGGGAAGCATAAACCAATGCAACATAACTTGCATACAGGAACAATCTATTAGAATTATCCCAGATAAATATACATAGAATGAATGCTCAATTATATCAATAAATTGACACAGGTGAAGGAGACGCAAGGTTCTCAAGAACAAGTTTATTGATAGACAATAAACAGACAGGTTAACAACAATTCTATATATATATATATATATATATATATATATATATATATATATATATATATATATATATATATATATATATATATATATATATATATATATATATATATATAAGAGAAGAGGATAACCAAAACTTTAAGCATAAGTCCGATAGTAAACAGAACTTGTTTATCTGAAAGAAAAACATTAGTGCCACTTTTAACATACCGAGGTATGAAGGCCAGAAAAGTCTGTATTACTAATCAGTTACAATAGCGTTAGAAACGCTCGGCACACATGTCTGCACTTATGCTAGGTTCTCCTTTGGAAGTGGAACAGTCAACGTGGGCACCTCAGTGCCCTCACTTAGTTTGTAGCACAGTATGTAACTACACACTCACCCTGGAATTAATTGTCCCAATTAAAACCACTGTTCCTCGCAGAGTTAAACAGCAGGGTTAACGACGCAACCCACTGCTACCACAGAACTCTTTAGTTGCTCCACTTGCTTCGCATAGTGGCGAAAGAACACTCTGGAAGACTTCCAGCCAGTGTATGAACGAAGATGTTCAAAATCCATACAATTAAGGAAATTTAAGGATGAAGCAACTTTCCTCGGATCGTGACCTGCGGGTGTACTGTCAGGATCCGCTCTGCGAATAAAATATGTGAATTTCACCCTGAGTTGATTCAGTGATAAATTTGAGCCTGATGTTTCTCCCCTGAATAGTTGACCACCCTTGAAGTCTGAAGTTCTATGAAGATAGACCTTTAGGCATTCTACTGGACATAGAGATGCATCTTCTTTCAGAGGGCAGATTCTCCAGGGATCCCACCTATTGGTGGGTAACTCATTCTTGGTGAGAAACATAGGATCCGGAAACAGGTTCAGTTCTCCCCCATCCGGGAACCGAACACGACCTTCCTCTCTCGAGAGGGCTACAATCTCACTAACCCTGGCCCCGGACGCGAGTGGAAATAGGAAAATAACTTTTTGGGTCAAATCCATTAACGCACCCTCCTCATTGCTCCACAGAGAAGCGAATGAAGAACTTTGTCTAAAGACCATGAAATGGGCTTTGGAGGTGCTGAAGGTCTGAGCCTAGCGCAGGCTTTCAGAACTTTATTGCCTTCTAATAGATTTGCACTTATTTTCCTCTAGGAAGTCTATGCTGGCTTCCGAAATCCCGAAATGCTTTCTCACCGCTAGGGAGAGAAAATCATGAGCTGCAGGGTCCGGGTTTTCTGTAATGAAGCGCAGACAGAAGACTTCTGGACTCGCTGGGTCAGAACTAGATCTGGTAGCGGTAGAAACTCCAGCCGTAGTTCCAATGCCAGGGGGAACCACACACTGTTCGACCACTTGTAGGCCACTATTGCCGCTACCCCCTTGAAGGATCTCAATTGTTGAGGACCCTCAACAGAAGATTGTGAGGAGGGAACAGATAAATCCTGGACCATCTGTTCCAGTCGAGGGACATCTGGTCCACTGCTTCCGCTAAGGGGTCCTCATACGGAGAAACATACAGGGGCAACTTCTTGTTGTCTTTCGTCGCAAAGAGGTCTATCTACAGTTCTGGGACTTGACTCAAGATGAAGGAGAATGATCCTGCGTCTAGGGACCATTCCGACTCTATCTGTGTGAACCTGGATAGAGCGTCCGCTGTCACATTGCGGACTCCTTGAAGGTGAACTGCCGACAGGTACCACTTCTTCATTTCCGCCAATCGGAAGATGGCCAACATCACCTGGTTGAGACGTGGTGACCTTGATCCTTGTCGATTCAAGCATCTCACAAGTACCTCGCTGTCCATCACCACCTTACGTGGATCGAGTGACGCGGGGAGACTTTCTTTAAGGTAAGGAGCACTGCCATAGCTTCTAGAAAGTTTATGTGAAAAGGACTTGAATAGCTTGGACCAAGTCCCCTGGACTTTTTTCCGATGAGAGTGACCTCCCCATCCCTCCTTCGAGGCGTCTGAGTGAATCGTCACCGACGGGGGAGGTGGCTGAAGAAGAACCGACATATATATATATATATATATATGTATATATGTATATATATATACACACACACACACACACACACACACACACATATATATATATATATATATATATATATATATATATATATATATATATATATATATATATATATATATATATATATTTAATTGAAAGGGGAAAAATAATGTTGAATCTAAAGCAACATAGCGATTTTCAAATAAAATATTTTTTCAGGGCTGGAAATTTATTGTCGTAATTTAGGAAGTGCAATCATAATGACTTTTTGAAACATTGTTAATGTATCACTAATTCTTTCGATTTGAGTTTGGTAAAAGAATAAATGGTATTGATGAAATGATGCAAGAGGTAAATAAAGAAATAAACTGGACAACAGATAAGTATAATGGAGGGAAGAATAAATAAGAATAAATAAGCAATCGCCTCCAAAAGGCGAAATGCAATTTCATTCAAAACAACTTTAAAGTAATATTCTTTGTATGAAAAAATATTCACTGTAAAATTTATAGAAAAGAATCTCTGTTGCATTATAAATGAAAACGTGTTAGTATTTAAGTCAATACATAGACCATCTTTTCCATATGTAGAAGATGACCCATTTTATAGTCCCTTTGTGAGGAGTTTCATCACAGGGTCTCTTGTATATTATCATCCATATTTTACAAAGCATAAAACATAATCAAGCTTTTATAAGAGTCTTCGTGATGTTGAAGATAAGTGAAAAAAAAAAATAATATTAGAATATTTCTTATTGAAGAATTTTAACCGTAATAGATTGATTTTTCTTTAATCATATGTTTGAGGGAATACCAGCAAATTACCTTTGTTCATTGTTTCAGATAAATGATGCTCTTTGTTTATTAACAGGCACAAGACGTTTATTCATTTACGTACTTTAACTGCAGCGCGCGATGAAAAAAAAAAATATATACGAAAGCTCGCTATGAAATTTCATATTCGTGTAGATATATATTTTTTTGGGGGGGCTCAGGCCATGTCGTCCTGATGGAAGTTCCTATTAGGTAGCTTTCTAGGGTATATTTGACTACAGTGATATTCCCAGAGAATATTACCTTAAGGTATCCAGAATTCTAACTCCTGGAGCGAATATCCGTAAATAATCTTACAGGGATATTGCATAATATTAGCGGACGTATTCTTGACACGTCACATAGCTATCTTCGAGGGGGTATAGTGACAAGAATCTAAAACGAGAATGAAAAGAGAGCTGCTCATGAGGCATCTCTCCTATTCTGTTTCCAGTGTGTATCTGATGAAGGCGGTAGCACCCTCTTTATATCCTTTTCGTGTAGCTCTACTACTTGGTGTGTTCGTTTGTTTTCTCTCGTTATTTTGGATTTAATTCAACATTTTGATGACTTCTCCGGCCTCTTCTGCCTCTAGGAAGTTGAGTATTATCTTTACTATGTATAAATGTAAGCTATTGTCATTTTAAATTAAATCAAAAGTGATTTTAACGTAAACAAGAAATGTTGCCTAACGGAGGCATCCTTGATGCTATCGCTCACTCTTATGGATCATTTAGTTAGCTGGAGCGACGTTCCCAGTTCCTTACGCTTTATAATTTAGCTATCTAGCTCTGCTAGGAATGCTTTTATTATACTGTCGGTTTTTAGCTCGGTGATTTCGACACGGGTCGAGGTACCGATCTTGCCCTTCGTGAGGCTTCGTAGCCTAGACCTCTGGCACTAGTACTTTCATGCATGATATAAGTTTTTCCGAATGTTATAATATTGAAGCTATAGGCCAATATTTTATACATGTAAGATATTGTTGAGTGTTTTTTCCAAGATTGTATACGAGAGAGTTTCAGTGATTTAGGTAATTGATTCTCATCTTACCTAGTCTAGTATTCTAGGTACAGTAGTATACTTTAGCACATCCCCGATTGTTCTTTTCTCCTCCGGAGGCTAAGTTCAATCCCTCTCTCCCTCTGTAAGCCTTCGGCCTAATCCTAGTGGTTCTATCTGTATAATTCAGGTATAACTATTCTAGGATATGTCTGTCCTGACCTGATAACCAGAGTAACTGGTTTTTTGGGTTAGGGCAGAACATCAGAGTTTCTAGTCTGTGGTCTGCTTCTTCCTAGCATAGAGGAGGACTCTCCTTTGCTAAGTCAGGGGCGGACACAGTAAGCTTTGCTCTCCTAGTCCATGTTGGAAGGATTCCGTAAGGATGATTCCTTCCTCTAGTGGCCTAGCAGACTGTCCTGTGTTGTTTTTCTCGGGCTGGAGAATGAGTTATCTCTGTTGCCCGGCGAAATAACTTCACCTAACTTTGTTTTGGTTGGGAGGAGGTTAGGAAGTATTTCCAGTCTTCCTCCCTAATAGACAACTCTTGGTTTGGATGAGCTTCCCTAACGGCTGAGTGTGTCTCCGGCTAGAACGAAGTCTATAGGACCCTTATCCTTTCCCCACCTCTCTTTTATTTTCTTTTGGCCGCAGTCCTACTTCCGTACCTAGTATAGGTTAGGATGGAGGACAGGCTCAGCTCTATGCCGGCTGGCAGTACGTGTCGGCCGGCAGAGACCCTTTTTTCTTTGCAGAATGATCCCCAGACCTCCCTTGGTCTCCCTTCCATGTCTGCCGCTAGAGCCCGGCAGGCTATGGATTCTTTGGAAGCCTGAATGCTATATTCTCCCCTTCCATAAGTTCACTCTTTCTGGATGGAAGGTCATACGGCAATGCCGCCTTATAGCCTTATATCCATATTGTTTCTCTGACTATTGTGTTGCACCCCTAACCCGGCTGCCGGCTTAACAGCCGACAGCCGGGCAGGTGGAGGTTCTCTGGTTCTTGGCTAGTGTCTGCGGGCATGGGTTTTATTACCTTTTCCAGCCGGCAGTGGAAACACAGCCCGAATCTGCTGGCCACTACGATTAGCAGCCAGCAGCCGGGTATCAGTGTTTACAGCCATCAGCTGGCAATGATTGCCGGCCGGCACAGTCGCGAATCAGCGGGCTGCTGCCTATTAATTAAAGATAGTATATCTTTGAACTATACAGGGGTAGTTGCCGGCCGGCACGTGCAGCCGCACGCCAGCACAACAGCATGCGATGTACATTAGTTGCTGTTTTCGTAGTGTAGTACACACTGCATTAGCAGAAACTGCTGTACAGTGCTTGTGATAACACTAAAAGTTCTTCATCATACTTAATGTTATCTTTTACAGCCTTTTGTTGAGACCGTACAATGCATAAAAAGTAAGTTCTTTCCCTATTCTTTCTATCACGTATAATAAAACTTTATCTCAAGGTGTGAACTACACCTTTAATTTCCGTTTTGGAAATTACATAAGGTATTCTAGAATAGAATTAACCTTAGTTTTAATATCTCGGGAGGTTTCAGCAATTGACTTGACAGGAAATACAAGTATGTGTCTTTCCTTTTTTCTTTTATAGCTTTTCTATATAAGCTAAATGTCTCAATATAAGTGAAAGCCTTCACTTGATACTCATGGATTTTTCTTCTCTTCACAGGAGGACCATCCAAAGTGCGGGAGTGTGATCTGTAATGTCCGCAGTAAGAACTCCTGTGGACATCAATATTGCAGGAGCCACGCAGCATGCGCAGCCTCCAGAGGTGATCTCCGCTATTGGGACCCTCAGGTTTTTAGAGTTTGTTCTAACCTGATTACCGAGGCTTTTGACGACCCTAAGACAACAGAGTCAAGGGATGATGCCAGGGAAACGTTACAATCCTGGGTGAGGGGTTTTCAGAAAAACACTTCAGGTCCCTACCTTCCAAATGAGAAGATGAGGGCCTACCTTTTCCCTAAAGCATCGGCTGATGCAATCATCCCCCAGCCTCAGGTGGAGATACAAATTGCCCAGAATCCGGTAGATTCTGAAGTCTCAGCCACCATTCAAGACATCCAATTGAACGATAGAATGTCTTAGGTGTCAGATTCTACCGAGAAGGACTTTCTAGGAGAAGGTCAGGAGGAGGAGCTGTTCCAGGCTCCTCAAGTAGAAGAGGATGAAATTGACGAAGTGTCGGTTACATTGGTTCCGGACCCAGAACCTATTCCATCTACATTGTCTGCTATTCCAAATGAAATGAGAAGGACTTTTTCTTCCATTGTTGAGATGATCCAACAAATTCAAAGGAAGAATGATGAGAAGGAAGCTGCAATGAAACTGGAGATACTCAGACTTGCAGCATCACGTGGGCCCCAGAAGCGGCTCAGCGTAAAGGATCTTCCTTTGTGCTCGGATACTAATCCTTGGAGGTATGCCGAACACATGCCAATGACAACCGGGAAGATCATGATCTCGAAAAGTTGGTAGCAATTCCCCTGGATGAAGTGGAATTTTGGCCCAACAAACATTCTTATCCGGACTGCTATGTCCGTCTTAGGAAGGAGCCAGCCTCAAAGGAGGAGACGGAGCCGAAGGAGGTCATAGTTTTTTACCATAGTAAAGCTCAGACGTTACTAGTGAGCTCGATGAAAGAGAGGGGCTCACTAACTCAAAGGTGCACGCCTTGAGTAAGAAGCTTCCCTCCTTTGTGGCCTCTCCTACCAGAGCCTTTCCCTTCTTGGAAAAGGGATATAAGGCAGCCTTAAAGGTGGTGGAGGCAGGGAAACCATGCCCCTCCTTAGGAGAGTGCAAACTGCTATCTCTGAGCTTGCCCTTGGACAAAGAAGACTTGAAGGACGTACACCTTACCTTCTCAGTCCGGAAGCTGGAAGCTGATATTGCTGAACGCCAGTTCGGTGAATTACTTCCAAAACTGTTGGAGGTTCTCTTGCGTAGAGAGCAAGAGACAAAGGAAAGACTTGCGGCATCAATGTCGTTGCAAACGACACTAGGAACG